>NC_133653.1:28752747-29052747 GCF_009905375.1 Apium graveolens
AACTCTTCCAAAATCTTGAATTAAATCTTGGATCTCGATCAGATAGATAGACACCGAACTCCATGACGAACTACAATTTTCTTCAGGTACATATTGACCAACTTGTCGAGCGAAAATCTTTCATTTATAGGCAGAAATGAGCTGACTTGGTAAGTCTATCCACTATAACCCAAATGGCATCATGATTAGCCCTTGTCCTTGGTAATCCAACTATGAAATCCATGGCAATATTTTTCCCACTTCCCCTCTGGAATCTCAATGGTTGTACAATCCACTTGGTCTTTGATGTTCGGCTATAACTCTCTGCATGTATAACATCTGCTAACCCATCCGCAATTTCCTCTTCATATCTGGCCACCCAATAATTCTCCTGTAAATCTCTGTACATTTTGGTACTCCCTGGATGGATTGAATACCTTGATTATGTGCTTCCTGTAAAATTTCATTCTTCAGCTCCGTCACCGGTGGAATCCAATTCTTGAAAAAAACCTAAGAATACCTTGATCATCCTTCTGCGTGCACAATTCCTCACCTACCAACCAAACGATTTATATCTTGATCCATTACATCTTCCTGACACTTCTTTATTATCTCTAGCAACTCCGGCTGGAAAGTCATACTGTACACTTTTGCTTCATTTGGCCTGCAAACTCTAATCTCCATTCCAGTTTCTGAAATTCCTTATATATCATCTTCAGGTACTGATAACACATTTAACTTTTCCTTCCGACTCAACGCGTCTACTACAAGTTCATTTTACGCGGGATGATAATTAATCGTGCAGTAATAATCCTTGATCAATTCTAACCATCTCCTCTGCTCATATTAAGCTCTCTTCGTGTGAATATGTACTTTAAGCTTTTGTGTCTGTGTAAATCTCGCACTTTTCTCCATACAGATAATGTCTCCAAATCTTAAAGCAAAAACTATAGCTGCTAACTCCAAATCATGAGTAGGATATTTCTGTTCGTGTGATTTCAATTGACTTGACGCATAAGCAATCACTTTATCGTGCTGCATTAGAAACACTCCTAGTCCTTTATGAGAAGGCATCGCTATAAATTACGAAATTCCCTTGATCGTTTGGAAGTGACAAAAAGGTGTCGTAATTAATCTTCGCTTTAATTCCTGAAAACTTTCTTCGCATTTATCGTTCCATATAAACTTTGCATTCTCCGTGTAAGCTTTGTCAATGGTGTGGCAATCCTTGAAATTTATTTAACGAATCGACGATAATATCCCGCTAATCCCAAGAAACTTCTTACCTCGTGGGTGTCTCGGTCTTTCCAATTTGTATTGCCTCAATCTTTGCTGGGTCCACTTGGATCCCTTCATTACTGACTATGTGTCCTAAGAACTGAACGTCCTGTAGCCAAAACTCACACTTTGAGAATTTAGCATATAACTTCTTTCCTTAGAATCTCCAAAGTTGTTCTCAAATGTTCGGCATGATCCCCTTCCGCCTTTGAATAAATCAAAATAGCGTCTATAAATACAATAACGATTTGTCCAAGTATCCTTTAAAATTCTGTTCATCAGGTCCATAATGCTGCCGGGGCATTGGTCAATCCAAAAGATATCACTAAAAATTCGTAATGTCCATACCTTGTTCTTAAGCTGTCTTCGGTATATCTTCTGGCTTAATCCTCAGTTGATGATATCCTGATCTTAAATCAATCTTGGAGAAGTACTTGGCCCCTTCAGTTTATCTAACAAATCGTCAATTCTGGGTAACGGATATTTGTTCTTGATTGTAAGCTTGTTGAGCTCCCTATAGTCGATGCACAATCTCATGCTTCCATCTTTCTTCTTGACAAATAATACCGGTGCACCCCACGGGGATACACTGGGTCTGATTACTCCTTTCTCTAACAACTCTTGCAATTGCTTTGCTAGCTCTTTCATATCAACGGGCGCCATTCTATACGGGGCCTCGGATACCGGTTCTGTTCCAGGTGCTAAGTCGATTGCAAACTCAATTTCTCTATCTGGAGGAAGTCCTGGTAACTCGTCGGGAAACACGTCTGGAAATTCATTCACTACTGGAATATCTTCAAGTTTTGCTGGCTCTTGACTTTTATCAATCACATATGCCACGAAATGCTTGCATCCTTGCCGTAGTAACTTCTTGGCTTGAATCATCGTTAAGAACTTCTTTACTTGTTTCTGGCCCTTGAACGTTACTATTCTTTCGTCTGGCGTCTTCACCATTACCTTCTTATTTCGACAATCTATCTGGGCATCGTGCTTAGATAACCAATCCATTCCTAAGATAACATCAAATTCTCCTAACTTAAATGGTATCAAATATACACAAACTTACTACCAGAAATCTCAATCTCACAATTCCCACAAACTTGATTAACAGGTACTCCTTCTTGATTTTCTAATTCCACAGTCCATTATTTCATTTAAATATTCAACTGGGCAATTTAACTTGCTAACAAAATCTTGTGAAACAAACGATCGAGTTGCTCCCGAGTCTATTAACACTTTAGCACATAAAGAATTCACATTAAGCGTACCTGCCACGACATCCGTATCCTGGATAGCACCTTCATAGACATGTCAAAAACTCTAGCCCTTGGAGTCTCATTCACTGCTGGGGTAGACCCCATAATCCTCAATGCATTACTGACTGGGGCTGGTGTCTTGGCAATTCCTGGCTATATGTCCTGGCTTCCCACATTTAAAGCACGTAAATCCAATGGCTGGAACCTTCACTGCTGGATTCCGGATAGGCTGATCCTTATTTGTTGGCTCTCTTGCTGGATGATTTCGGCACTCCCTTGAATAGTTTCCCTTTCTGATTGCACTTGAAACAAACTACATTCAACTTATTACAAACTCCTCCATGCTTCTTCCCACATATCTGACAATCTGGAAAAAGTTAATCTCAACTGATTTGGCTGATTTGCATTAACTGGACGGTTGCCCTGGCCTCCGTCGCTTCCATTTTGTCTCCTGAAATTAAATTCCTCCCTGGCTGAAACTTGCCCTTCTTAAAATTTGGAAACTTCACTGGTTGTGATTGACCTTCATTCCCTTCAAATTTCCTTTTCTTGCTTTCTTTCTCCTTCTGTGACATCTCACTCTCTGTCTTTGCGATCATAGCCTTCTGAACAACTCCTGTATAGGTATCTAAATTAAAAATGGCTACCTTCCCTCTGATCCATGGCTTTAAACCTTGTTGGAAATCTCTTAACTTTCTTCCTGTTAGTATCCACATATGACGGCACATACCTTGACAATTCCTCAAACTTACTCTCATAATCCGCCACCGACATATTCCCTTGCTTTAATTCTAAAAACTTCAGCTCCATCTGGTCTTGGACAAATCGAGGAAAATACTTTTCTAAAAACAACTCCTTAAACCTTTCCCAAGTAATAACATTTGTTCCTTCCAACGGCTTCACCATCTCCCACCAATAGGTGGCCTCATTCTTCAAATAGTAACTTACAAACTCAACCTTCTGTTCTTCCTTGACTTTTACTAAGGCAAATGCCTTCTCTATCTCCTTTAAAACCAAACATTTGCTTCAATCGGCTCTAAGGAACCCTTGAATTCTGGTGGGTTTATTGCCTGAAAAGTTTTGAAAGTTACCTGGGGATTGGTCTGTCGTTGTTGTTGTTGTGCCAGGTGAACTGTTTGTTGGGCCAAGATTTGGAGAATCTGGGCTATTGCTGGGTCTATAAGTCCTAGGTTTGCATTATGGTTTGTATCATCTTGGTTATTATTGTTGTTGTTGGTTTCTTCATTCTGGGTGTTGGTGCGGTAGTTTCTTCTGTGAGGCATTTTCTGTAAAGAATCAAACAACTTATTTAGCTTTTAAATCAAATCCTTTGCATAAAAGAAAAGTTTTTTAAAATAGAAATATCTCTTTTTGAAAACAGTTGTAACTAAGTAAATTGCATGCTTCTTTACAGAATATAAACAGTTATGGGAAACAGGGTACATGGTATCACAGGGGTATAACTGGTGCAATAAATAAGGTAAAGTAAAACAGGTGCTGTAAAGTAAATGACATTGCTGGAAAGGGAAAGGTACTAATATATATAGATCAAAAGTCTTGGGTAGTACAAGCGTAAAGATGCTTCGGAAGTAAAACCAAAAGGGTACAACAACCTACTCACTAGTCAGCATAGCTAGTCTATAAATACAACTCAAAAGTCTACTGAACATACTACACACTACTGTACATACTACACAACCATAACAACACTGCTCAGCATCTCTGGATCTCTGACTCAACTCCAAGGAATCTCTGGTCATGCCAGCCTCTCAAAGTCCTCCATCACCTCAGTAGCCCAGCCCATCAATGCATCAGGGCCTCTGTCAGGTAATGTAGCTCCATGTAGCCTAGCCTCAAGAGCCCTTCGTGTCACATGAATCTCCTCTCGAAGCTCCCTTACACCACGATCGACATCTGTAGTCCTAATGATATGTTGTAGCTCTCGGATCTGGGCCAATAAGCAATCACGCTCCAGTAGAAGAGCCTCATACAGGTAGTAAGGAACTGGGGGTAATGTAGACTGGAATGGGGCACTCGCAACTGAATGCCCAGTAGAATCTGAATCAGCTGGTGGAGGTCCTCTGATAGGTGGGCTCATGCCTGGGGTGTGTAACACCCCAGATCCGGGGTCGGGGATCCGGGTCGTCACGAGTTCCATTTCCCTTAATAACACCCCAATCTTAATAATTACTCAACTACTCTGTACTGTGACCCCACAATAAACACACACACCACACGTTATAGTCTCAGAGATGAACATCCAAAAATAACCACAAGTCATTTTATTCCACAATTATCTGCCAATACACCTATAAAGGTTTTCTTGAATAAATTTACATTTCTTTGCCATTATTACAATTCATAAATATAAATAAATCTGGTACATCAAAAGTTGAAAGCCTAGCCTATTGGTAGTTCCTACCTCAGCTACGGCGGCATCAATGCTTCTAGAAAACTGCGGAACGTCTCCTAATCGCTTGCGAATCGGGAGCTTGGTTCTGTTCATCTTTTCTATCTGTTGTTGTGTGATGAAAGAAGAAAGCAAGGGTGAGCAGCAAGCCCACCAAAATAATATGTATAATGATTAATAGTATATGAGCCTTCTTATAGTACTCATGAAGTCTTGGTCAAAAGAAAATGAACCAAGTTTGATATCTTAATACGATGAAGTCACAAAATATTCAGTATATATACATATATACTTTTCAAAATATTGGAAGTCCTCTTCCATGCATAATACACACAGAGTTCCGGTGTATAACTGTATAAAAATACCGTTGCAAGGTGATCTCATATATCTAACCTTGTCTCAACATTTTCTGAAAATCTTTGTCATGCATAAGATAATCATTTACTAGATATAAGTTTAAAAGATGAAGTTACAAGATACTCCAATATACTTATATCTTTTCCAAATACTACTTGAACTACACACCATTCAAGTTATAATTAGTTTCCAAAGTTCATCACATAGATGAGACTACAAGACCAGATTTGAATAGATTAAATCTTTAAAATATCATCAAAATAAAATGAAGTTACGAGATACTTCATTTGATGCAAACATCATTTGAAAACTTGACCCTGCCAACACTCAACCAATCGCCCAACCGTAGCCTTTCTATCGAAGTGCTCTGGGTAGTGTTGCAGAAATATCCAATTGGATGATGAACTCATTACGGGAGTTTTGCCGCGCCAGGAAGACCACTTACGATGATCAGTCGTAGTAGTGCAACCCCACCATTTTCTACATGTAGAGGAGAACCTGTCGGATTTACTTGTCAACCGAACACTGAACTCCTAAGGAATGGACCCGCCTTAGCGGAACTTCCAGGCCATTTGGGCCAATATAATAAGGCTGGGCCGGCGCCACTCGACCACTTATGCCACTCCTAGTTCAGATGAAATCCATGACTCTGAAACGTAAAGCTCGTTCCCCCCTTTCCCCAAGTAGAAACTTGTTGATACAGCTCCACCAAGAAGTCGTATCTAGTTGGAAAGGAAAACTCACCGATATTTCCCAGGCGATGCCTGTTAATGGATTAACTTGTTCCAAGAATTTTACTTCCCGAGTGTTGGGTAAGTAATCAATTCATTTATCAAAACACCAACCTTGTTGCGAATATAAAACACACCACAGAGTCGGATCCCTCAGGTTTGGAGCGAGTATTTAAATCCCCTTCGAAAGGAGGGTCTTAAATATAAAAATGAGTTTTGGGATCCGCTCTAACTTTTAAAAATCATTTTGAAGACTCGCAAACATTTTTAAGAATGTTTGGAGTGATGCTGATTTAACAAAATAAATCAGTCCCAATATATAAAAAAATATCTGAATATTATTATTTAAATAATATTCCCATAAAGAATAATCTTTATAAAAATAATTGAAGTAGAAGTTTTAAAAACTTATACTTGAAATGAGTATTAAATAACCAAGATATACTTATACGAAAGTACTATCTTTATTTGAATAATCAAAGATAAGTTTGATTATCGACACCTTATTCTTTAATAAAATAAAGAACATATCTCAGCAAATAATCGGAGTCATAGATCCTCAAATGAATATTCAAATAATATTCATTAAATAATATAAACTGAGTCATAAGCCCTCGAATAAATATTCAATAATATTCAATAAATAATATAAAAGAGTCATAAGCCCTCGAATGAATATTCAAATAATATTCAAATAATAAATAAAAGGAGTCATAAGTCCTCGAATGAATATTCAAAATAATATTCATGTAATAAAATAAAGAAGTCATAAGCCCTCGAATGAATATTCGTAATAATATTCATTAAATAAAATAAAGGAGTCATAAGCCCTCGAATGAATATTCGTAATAATATTCATTAAATAAATAAAGTTATCGAATAAACCTTATTCGATTAATAGTTTTAAAAACTATATCAATATATATATATAAATATATATTATACTCGGGAGCCTCGCCTCCCGGTTTAGAAATATGTTCACCTTTTATCCCCTATACTAAGGGTAAACTCAAATACCGCTTATCTCTAGCATAGGTATTATGCAACTATAAGCATTTGAACCAACAGATATATAAATCAAGAATATGAAACAGGCATGCATATATACCATATCACATGCTACAATATATCGCAAGAATTTGCTAATAACCAATATGCATTTATCGCAAGATCATGCATATACACATATACATCGCAACAACAGTTATACGGGTAGAAAACTTGCCTGAGCGACTGGGGGTTACGAATGGCTCGGGACGAGTCTGGTAACCTATAAACAACAAGTAAGTTGGAATTAAACCAAAGTCACTTGTAAATCTATACTTTAACTAACTTAGACTCTAACGCTTGTTTTGTGCTTACTGATTCTCTTAAGTCACTCGAGTACCCTCGGCTCCACCATTTTAATAATTTAACCTTTACGAGTTTTAAGGCGATTCCTTCGCGAGTGTCTTACCAACTGCCTAACACACTTACCATAAATGTTTCATACATTAATTAACCCTTTTTGGTCTTTAACCTATGTTTCAAAGTAAGGCGAGGGGAAAAGTTTCATCCGCGAAACGCCGTTACTTGAAACGGTCGTTTCTCCTAAACCGTGCATCGGAATCGAACGAACTATATATCAAAACGAAGCTCGTAACATGAGCTATCTAAACATGGCAGTGGTCATAATCTAGAAGGGGGTTCTCGGGTCCTAATGTTATGCACAAAAACAGTCCAAAGAAAATCGGACGTTACGACGGCTATGTTTACGCGATTACCAATGTTTAAACTACTCCAATTAACCACCAACCAACTCATATCCATCAATACAACAAAACTTCACCTAAACCATACCACATCAGTCCATAATCTCCAAGGTTTTCAACTCAAACAACCACAATCAAGACCTATGAACTATAATCAAGCTTCAATTACCAAAACACTTCCAAATCAAACCAAACTACTAATAATCACAATCCATGCTTCTCATTTCACAACACCAACCATTAAACTTACTAACAAATAAAGTAAAGGCTAGGGTTTGAAGTTTATACCTTCCTTGGGAGGTGTTAAGTTGCTAGGAAGCCTTAGGGAGCCTCCTACAAGCTTGATCTTTCCAAAGAAATCAAGAACACAAAGTTAGGCTTTGAAGTTTCTAAAAGTCCGATTTAAAGAACTGTAAAAATGAGGGTCTTACCATGATTATTTGGACGAGACTTGTGAACAAGAGTTGTAGGCCATCTCAATACCTTTCCAATGAGCTATAGAACACAATATTGAGTGAGAAATGAAGGAGATACAGCAGTTTTAGTGTTCTGGTTCTGTTTTGGCCGAGAGCATGAAGAACAATGCCTTGGTTTCTTTTTGATTTTGATGAAAAATGATTTGCTTGGCTTGGTTGGTTTGATTTTTGTGTTTGTTTTAGTAAATTACCTAGTTGCCCTTGATTTTGTGTGGTTAAAAAGCCACCACATCTCCTTCCTTCCCATGTCATGCTTGTGTCATCCTCATGATGTCATCCTCCCCTCCTTGTCCTCTTTCTATTTGTTGGATGACATCATCCCCACTAATCCCCTTGATTAACTTCCTAATCGTTTGCCTAATGACCGCTGATCTGTTATACGGTTCGCTTAACTTTCGTTTTCGTTTATCGTTTGAGGGATCATACCCGGGATCTTATTACTTAGGTTCCCTTAACCTTTCTCAATATATTATATTCCTTTTATGATCCTCTCCTATAATTCTTTAATTTAAATCCTTTTTATCCTGTTACCTTTTTCTCAAATCTTTCCGTATCTAGTGTATTTCCGGGAAAAATCAAAGTGTTCGGATTTGGATTCTGACGATCTTTACATACACTTATATCCCATATAAAGTACTAATAAAATCTCAGAATATCCATATCAGAACCCCTACATAGTGTGGCATGAAAAGTTTTCTCATTCAGCAAAAACACTATTCATAAGGGTTTCAAAAATTTCCCAAAAATTGGGGTTATTACAGTCTCCCCTCCTTAAAAGGATTCCGTCCCGGAATCAGATAGAAAGTGAATAGGGATACTCTCTTAGCATTGCACTTTCTAACTCTCGAGTAAATTTTCCCACATTATGGTTCTACCATCAAACTCTTACTAGTTTGATAACCCTTCTCCTAAGCACTCGTTCCTTTTTACTCTATACCCTTCCTGGTTGCTCCATATAGGTTACGTCTGGTTGCATGTCTATGCGCTCATATGCCCCTATTTGTCTAGCATCCGAATTACACTTCCTTAACATTGATACGTGGAACACGTTATGAACTTGCTACAGGTTCGGGGGTAGGGCTAGCTCATATGCTAACTTCCCAAACGTCTTAATATATCCAAGGGTCCAACAAATTGTAGACTTAGCTTTCCTTTCTTTCCGAACCTCATCAATCCTTTTCAAGGGTTTCCAAGGGGATAGTTATAACATTACTAGGCCCCCTATTTCATACTCTTTGTCCTTTTTTTTGAGTCAAATCAGCATACCTCTTATGTCCATCTTGGGTTACTACCAGCCGTCCTCTGATTAGATCTATTATATCCCTGGTCCTTTGGACTACTGCGGGTCCGAGCATCTTGCGCTCTACAACTTCATCCTAACATAAGGGAGATCGACATTATCTTCCTTCAAGGATCTCATAAGGTGACACCTCGATAATGACATATGATCTATTGTCGTGATATAACTAAATCCGCGTTAAGTGATCATTCCAAATTCTTTCAAGTCTATTGCACAGACTCTCATTATAGCGTTTAGCATTAGAGCTTTTGCTTCTCAATACCCATTCTCTTCTAGTTCGTAATCGCTACAACCTTCCGTTCCTAATATTATACTAGTTATACTTTTGCTCGTTAGCGTTCTATAACCTTTTAATGACCACGACAACCTTAGTATCACGAATGTGTTTCCATTCCGCATACTACCACTACTTTATTACTCCTTTTTCAGTTGTTTCTATTTTCCAAAATTTGATCAATCAAATAGAAGTAAAGGAATTTGTTGAGAGATCACTATGATCATGAACACTTGTTATATTGCATAGTTAGTACAGAAGGTGGCCAGCCTTTAGTACTTGACAAGCAATTAAACAATAGATGGTATCCTACTAGGCTTCTATCACATAGATAGATAGTCATTCGGCAATACCTCCCCTTCTGGAAGGGTTGTTCTTCTCAGATTACATGAAATGAAAAGAAGAGAAAAGAACGAACTGAAGAGAATTGTATATAAAAAAATATATATACTGCCACAAAATATCTGGCTTGGAACCTACCTCTGAATTATAGAGGTTTGTCATAGGAGAACAAAACATAAACGTATTTATATCAGCATCAAATATTATAGCATCGTATTTCCCATGCCTAAATATTTCTATTCCGTCCATCATTCTATGGACCCATGCTCTTCCTCGAGCTTATACACAATCACCTTTGAAACTCCCTCGATATCGAAAATCGAATCTGGGATCTCATTCTATACATCATCGCTACTAGAATTCTATGCTTGCACCGCAACCTTCCTCGTATAATAATACGACTCTCTATTGATAAGAAAGAATAATAATTCACTAGGTAGATACTCTACTTAATTAGTCTATCAATGATAACGTATACACTACCACGACCCGATTAGTGGTACTCAATCTCAACACCCATTCCAATACAACTCTCACGGTTGTAATCAGCTCATTACTCGCAGAATCATTGCTGCCTTACTATGGTCCACCACTGACCTACTGTCGTCATTCACTTTTCCATAAAATCTTAATATCTAACCATACGGAGTCCATACATCTCGTATCTAATTTTCCTAAGGAGTTAACATAACCACCAATCACAATTCATGAAGAACACTCCAAACTCTGACGTACTTTCATGACATGAAGTAGATAAAATTGCAGAAGAGTTTCAATCAAAGCAACGATAGCAGGTTAATACCATTCTTAGTCATATGCCTTAAATAGAAGACTTAACTCAAAGGTTCGTTTAGTCCTTTTTGAAACATGGTCCTGGATTATTCCCAAGATAGTACCTCCTAAGATAGATAGCCCGTTCCTGGCGATTACACGAATTAAACCTTTACCAACTACTATTACGGTTGGGTATTGCACAGTCATCAGAAGGAATGTCAATATTCCAAACCATAATTCAACCTTCACATTTTTAACCATCATCACTGTTTTCTTTTGGCACACGCGCCTATAATTATCCACTTACCTTTAAAGTGTCGGCCACCTCTTTGGCCTTTCCTGATAGTAAAATTTCCTTACAGTCAATGTCATTTTAACCACCTCCAAATAAATTTTCTACCTTATTTCCGATCACTGCTTGAGTGAAGATGTTTTCCTTAAAATCAGATGGGAAAGAAAAGAAAAAAAAAATCACCATTTTTCCATAAGTTATTGCCTCAATCTTTAGAGGCTAATCACTGTCAAGACTGACTCTCAATCATACTTAGAACATTTTTTATCTTAAGTCCTAATTGCCCTGAACAATTTCGACCATTACTGGTTCGATCCATACTTTCTCGTGGTTTAACACGTGCCCCACTTGGCATCATTATAATTATGTCATATTTCCTTTATCAACATTTTTATTCTTGAGAATTTCGAATATTTCCTTTCTCCTTGTAAAACCTCTAAGGTTATCCTTCAATCGTTCCTCCTGTATTCCCTATATACAGGGCATATCAAAATACCATTTACTAATACTAGAACCATTGTCTATATACTTCTGAAAAATTTCTCCACTGATCCTTAAAGGTTATTATTACCTTAATCCTTTCCAATTCATACTGTCAAAACTCATACTATCCCTATTAAGGGTGAAATGCCAACCTTTATGCATTCCCCTAGGATTCGTTTTAAGTTACCGATGTTCTATCCTTAATTCCACCTTTAAAAAGGTACAAGCATCCTTCCATGGATAAATAAAGTCATATATCCCTGATAAGGGTATCTTATTCAATCATTTCCACCTCGATAGTCTATACCGAATTTCACAATAGCATCCTTATTCAAGTTAAGGTCAATCCACATGGCCTCCAAAAGATAAAAATGGTTATCCGCTTTTCTTTCCTGATTTGGTAATGATCACATGGATGATCTGGAAGATATTGGTCGTGTTCAACATGAACTTCTTCTTAATAAATCCTTATTTACTTTTGTTGTTTATCTCAACAGTCATCTCAATGTTGGGATATCTTTCATACCTGGCATCTCCCTTCCTGGGTATCAAGCCACCGGTCTTACACTTCACATTCTTGAAGGTCACTTCCTTCATCCAATTTTCTTAATTTCTTACTTTCTTGTCTCCTCAGTCTATCCGCGTCTCATTATTTATCCTTCGAACTATCTCAAGGTTTCTTCGAATCCTCCCAACTTACAGGGGATAATATATATGTATCTCTTATACCTTCAACCATCAATTTAACTCATGGTATATCACCCTCATCCTGACGATTACATACTTTTCTATGTCTATTGTTACGAGTCTTTGGGATTTCCTCATACCCAACTCCCTTATCATTCCTCAAACTCTATTGCCTTTATATTCCTTTCCACTTCAGTTTCTTTTTATTTTCCTTTCTCTTATCATTATTTCATGGACCAACACAACATAAACATTGATTTCATACATCCCGTCATTCTGGATTCGTGTCCTCAGAACGAATCTTGATAACTTTTACAACTTAGATTCATAATTCATCATACTCGTCTGCCTTTGTTCCGTCTCTAATGCTTTTACACTATCTCCATAACCTTGGGAAGTACTTTCCTAAAACAATTGACTAAACTTAAATCAGTTTATTATAAGCTCTGGCTCCGTGCCTTTCTTGGTCTTTCACCAGCAGGTGGTCTCTCTCTTAGGAGGGTGAGTGATAAAAACAGTCTTTTGTGATTCGTCAATCATTTAGAATCTCAAATGATTCCTATATTTCCTTTAGCCAGGCTCTTACCTCGACTAGGTCAACCTGTTCCTTGGAACTCTGAGAGCTTAACGATTTAAAGGTCATGAAAGAATTCCCTGCCGCATTGTCCCCTCAGGGTGGTGGTTGGGGATAATAGTCTAAGTTCTGTCTAGACAGGTCCATAAATTGCCATATAGGAGTACCGTCTCGGGTCTCCTTTCCTTACTCGACTTTCTGTTTCCTTAGTATGAAATGTTTCCACCTTCTCCCATAATCGGGGTTATCTTATACATTAAAAACCTTGTTTTCCACTCTATTATGTTATGGGTTCTTTCTTTCTTGATGGCAACCTCCCTGACTATCACACTCTGGGTTTGCCCTAAATCCTATTCCTCAAACTATGGCTCTCATCTAAGTTCTCATCCTTAAGCTCTTGAACTTTCGGAACCCAAATTCTATAGGAATACCTCATTATTCCCTTATCATCTTTCTCAGTATTAATCTCATATTTATTTGTTGGCTCTCTGCCTTCATTCATCACCTTTTTCTGGCACAATATGCTTTTTTCCAATAATTCGGTCTCTATTGCAATCTCAAACAGCTTTTCGGTACCGGCTCCGGTTACCTTCACTACTATTTCCATTTTCTCAAAATCTCTTATCAACTCTCCCAAAGACATTATCATCTTGAGTCTCTCCTTTTTACTAATGGCATCAGCCACCACATTGGCTTTCCCCGAATGATAAAGAATCTTCCAATCATAATTCTTGATTAGCTCTAACCGCCTCCTCTGGCGTATGTTGAGCTCTTTCTACGTAAGAATGTACTAGAGCACTTATGGCTTAGGTAATTCTCGCACTTCTCTCCATACAAGTAGTGCCTCCAATCTTTAGGGTAAAACTATTGCCACGAGCCTAAGCTCATGGGCGGGGATATCGAATTTCATATTACCTTAATTATCTTGACGCAGACGCGATTATCTTGTTGTGCTAGGAAGCACCCTAATTCCTTATGCGAAGCGTCACTTACAAATCACAAAATCTCCTTTTTCCATCCGGCAACGCCAACATAGGGGTCGTCACCAACCTTTGCTTCAGTTCTTAAAAGCTGTTCTCGCATTTCTCTGTCTATTCGAACTTCTCAGTCTTATGAGTAAGCCGCGTTAAAGGGGCTACTATCTTTACAAACTTGAACGAACCTCTGGTAGTGACCGGCCAATCCTACCTCTGGTAGTCGACCCAACTAGGGTCATCAATTCATCAGTGGTCCTTTATCCAATCTCGTCAGGATCCTCCATGGGATCCTCCTCAACAACTATCCCTTCTAGGACAACATCCTCAACTGCTACATCCTCAATATCAACATCATCCGGTCCTGCGTTAGGACGCTCTATTGGATCCACAATCTGATCTCCAATTAGTAATAAAACATCATCGCGTTGATGTTCCTCAACTTCAGGGTTCGGAGTCCCGCTACCATATACGATAACGAACTACGCTTCTATCGCTACATTTATAAGGGTTCCCATAAGGGTTTTAACTGTCAGTACTACGTTAGGTAGTCCGACTATGAACTTGGAAAGAGTTCTTATTATCTTAGTGAACTTATTATCTTAACATCCCATCATCTCTGAGGTTTATAACGCTTAGCTCTGATACCATTTCTGTAACACCCCCAGATCCGGGGTCGGGGATCCGGGTCGTCACGAGTTCCATTTCCCTTAATAACACCCAATCTTAATAATTACTCAACTACTCTGTACTGTGACCCCACAATAAACACACACACCACACGTTATAGTCTCAGAGATGAACATCCAAAAATAACCACAAGTCATTTTATTCCACAATTATCTGCCAATACACCTTAAAAGGTTTTCTGAATAAATTTACATTTCTTTGCCATTATTACAATTCATAAATATAAATAAATCTGGTACATCAAAAGTTGAAAGCCTAGCCTATTGGTAGTTCCTACCTCAGCTACGGCGGCATCAATGCTTCTAGAAAACTGCGGAACGTCTCCTAATCGCTTGCGAATCGGGAGCTTGGTTCTGTTCATCTTTTCTATCTGTTGTTGTGTGATGAAAGAAGAAAGCAAGGGTGAGCAGCAAGCCCACCAAAATAATATGTATAATGATTAATAGTATATGAGCCTTCTTATAGTACTCATGAAAGTCTTGGTCAAAAGAAATGAACCAAGTTTGATATCTTAATACGATGAAGTCACAAAATATTCAGTATATATACATATATACTTTTCAAAATATTGGAAGTCCTCTTCCATGCATAATACACACAGAGTTCCGGTGTATAACTGTATAAAAATACCGTTGCAAGGTGATCTCATATATCTAACCTTGTCTCAACATTTTTCTGAAAATCTTTGTCATGCATAAGATAATCATTTACTAGATATAAGTTTAAAAGATGAAGTTACAAGATACTCCAATATACTTATATCTTTTCCAAATACTACTTGAACTACCACCATTCAAGTTATAATTAGTTTCCAAAGTTCATCACATAGATGAGACTACAAGACCAGATTTGAATAGATTAAATCTTTAAAATATCATCAAAATAAAATGAAGTTACGAGATACTTCATTTGATGCAAACATCATTTTGAAAACTTGACCCTGCCAACACTCAACAATCGCCCAACCGTAGCCTTTCTATCGAAGTGCTCTGGGTAGTGTTGCAGAAATATCCAATTGGATGATGAACTCATTACGGGAGTTTGCCGCGCCAGGAAGACCACTTACGATGATCAGTCGTAGTAGTGCAACCCCACCATTTTCTACATGTAGAGGAGAACCTGTCGGATTTACTTGTCAACCGAACACTGAACTCCTAAGGAATGGACCGCCTTAGCGGAACTTCCAGGCCATTTGGGCCAATATAATAAGGCTGGGCCGGCGCCACTCGACCACTTATGCCACTCCTAGTTCAGATGAAATCCATGACTCTGAAACGTAAAGCTCGTTCCCCCTTTCCCCAAGTAGAAACTTGTTGATACGGCTCCACCAAGAAGTCGTATCTAGTTGGAAAGGAAAACTCACCGATATTTCCCAGGCGATGCCTGTTAATGGATTAACTTGTTCCAAGAATTTTACTTCCCGAGTGTTGGGTAAGTAATCAATTCATTTATCAAAACAGCAACCTTGTTGCGAATATAAAACACACCACAGAGCCGGATCCCTCAGGTTTTGAGCGAGTATTTAAATCCCCTTCGAAAGGAGGGTCTTAAATATAAAAATGAGTTTTGGGATCCGCTCTAACTTTTAAAAATCATTTTGAAGACTCGCAAAACATTTTTAAGAATGTTTGGAGTGATGCTGATTTAACAAAATAAATCAGTCCCAATATATAAAAAAATATCTGAATATTATTATTTAAATAATATTCCCATAAAGAATAATCTTTATAAAAATAATTGAAGTAGAAGTTTTAAAACTTATACTTGAAATGAGTATTAAATAACCAAAGATATACTTATACGAAAGTACTATCTTTATTTGAATAATCAAAGATAAGTTTGATTATCGACACCTTATTCTTTAATAAAATAAAGAACATATCTCAGCAAATAATCGGAGTCATAGATCCTCAAATGAATATTCAAATAATATTCATTAAATAATATAAACTGAGTCATAAGCCCTCGAATAAATATTCAAATAATATTCAATAAATAATATAAAAGAGTCATAAGCCCTCGAATGAATATTCAAATAATATTCAAATAATAAAATAAAAGGAGTCATAAGTCCTCGAATGAATATTCAAAATAATATTCATGTAATAAAATAAAGAAGTCATAAGCCCTCGAATGAATATTCGTAATAATATTCATTAAATAAAATAAAGGAGTCATAAGCCCTCGAATGAATATTCGTAATAATATTCATTAAATAAAATAAAGTTATCGAATAAACCTTATTCGATTAATAGTTTTAAAAACTATATCAATATATATATAAATATATATTATACTCGGGAGCCTCGCCTCCCGGTTTAGAAATATGTTCACCTTTTATCCCCTATACTAAGGGTAAACTCAAATACCGCTTATCTCTAGCATAGGTATTATGCAACTATAAGCATTTGAACCAACAGATATATAAATCAAGAATATGAAACAGGCATGCATATATACCATATCACATGCTACAATATATCGCAAGAATTTGCTAATAACCAATATGCATTTATCGCAAGATCATGCATATACACATATACATCACAACAACAGTTATACGGGTAGAAAACTTGCCTGAGCGACTGGGGGTTACGAATGGCTCGGGACGAGTCTGGTAACCTATAAACAACAAGTAAGTTGGAATTAAACCAAAGTCACTTGTAAATCTATACTTTAACTAACTTAGACTCTAACGCTTGTTTTGTGCTTACTGATTCTCTTAAGTCACTCGAGTACCCTCGGCTCCACCATTTTTAATAATTTAACCTTTACGAGTTTTAAGGCGATTCCTTCGCGAGTGTCTTACCAACTGCCTAACACACTTACCATAAATGTTTCATACATTAATTAACCATTTTTGGTCTTTAACCTATGTTTCAAAGTAAGGCGAGGGGAAAAGTTTCATCCGCGAAACGCCGTTACTTGAAACGGTCGTTTCTCCTAAACCGTGCATCGGAATCGAACGAACTATATATCAAAACGAAGCTCGTAACATGAGCTATCTAAACATGGCAGTGGTCATAATCTAGCAGGGGGTTCTCGGGTCCTAATGTTATGCACAAAAACAGTCCAAAGAAAATCGGACGTTACGACGGCTATGTTTACGCGATTACCAATGTTTAAACTACTCCAATTAACCACCAACCAACTCATATCCATCAATACAACAAAACTTCACCTAAACCATACCACATCAGTCCATAATCTCCAAGGTTTTCAACTCAAACAACCACAATCAAGACCTATGAACTATAATCAAGCTTCAATTACCAAAACACTTCCAAATCAAACCAAACTACTAATAATCACAATCCATGCTTCTCATTTCACAACACCAACCATTAAACTTACTAACAAATAAAGTAAAGGCTAGGGTTTGAAGTTTATACCTTCCTTGGGAGGTGTTAAGTTGCTAGGAAGCCTTAGGGAGCCTCCTACAAGCTTGATCTTTCCAAAGAAATCAAGAACACAAAGTTAGGCTTTGAAGTTTCTAAAAGTCCGATTTAAAGAACTGTAAAAATTAGGGTCTTACCATGATTATTTGGACGAGACTTGTGAACAAGAGTTGTAGGCCATCTCAATACCTTTCCAATGAGCTATAGAACACAATATTTGAGTGAGAAATGAAGGAGATACAGCAGTTTTAGTGTTCTGGTTCTGTTTTGGCCGAGAGCATGAAGAACAATGCCTTGGTTTCTTTTTGATTTTGATGAAAAATGATTTGCTTGGCTTGGTTGGTTTGATTTTTGTGTTTGTTTTAGTAAATTACCTAGTTGCCCTTGATTTTGTGTGGTTAAAAAGCCACCACATCTCCTTCCTTCCCATGTCATGCTTGTGTCATCCTCATGATGTCATCCTCCCCTCCTTGTCCTCTTTCTATTTGTTGGATGACATCATCCCCACTAATCCCCTTGATTAACTTCCTAATCGTTTGCCTAATGACCGCTGATCTGTTATACGGTTCGCTTAACTTTCGTTTTCGTTTATCGTTTGAGGGATCATACCCGGGATCTTATTACTTAGGTTCCCTTAACCTTTCTCAATATATTATATTCCTTTTATGATCCTCTCCTATAATTCTTTAATTTAAATCCTTTTTATCCTGTTACCTTTTTCTCAAATCTTTCCGTATCTAGTGTATTTCCGGGAAAAATTAAAGTGTTCGGATTTGGATTCTGACGATCTTTACATACACTTATATCCCATATAAAGTACTAATAAAATCTCAGAATATCCATATCAGAACCCCTACATAGTGTGGCATGAAAAGTTTTCTCATTCAGCAAAAACACTATTCATAAGGGTTTCAAAAATTTCCCAAAAATTGGGGTTATTACAGGGTGGAATAGCCTGCAATGGTACGGGCTGCAACACAGGTGGAGGTAGAATAGCCAACACTGGTGGAACAACAGGACGTGGGTCTGAAGACGGTCCTCCAACTGAAGGCTCTGAGTGATCAACTAATACAGGGATGAAAGAGTCGGCCATCGCTGCTATCTGAAATCATATCGCAATATAAGAATCTCGAACCATGACGCGAATTACACTAATACATGTTATACCATAGCACTCAACCTCTCAACGTTCTATCTTTCTATTCCTTACTTCTAATCCTAACCCACTAACCATTCCCGTCAATCTAGGCTTGTGTCAGTGACTTATAACCTGTAGCTCTGATACCAAACCTGTGGCGCCCTCCAAATCTGGGTCAGAAGTTTGGGGTCCACACACACCTTATTAATAACCTGCTTATAACAATAATAAAGATAATAATAATAAGCAGTGACCCTACTTACCAACTACCACGGACCGCAACAGGTTAAAGTATGCACACAAGCCAAACACACACTTATATTACAAACCGTTCAAATCCCAACTATCCAAACTCAGAACTGAGTATTAAATATTATTACAAACGTTTACAAACTTATATTATCCCGAAAGAAGCCTACTAGCTCAGCTCTATCAACCTGAACCCCTAGCTCTCGTGCTGGAATGGGGATCCTCGGTACCAACCGGCTCCTTTTTAACTGGAAAAGAACATAAATAATATCGCACAAATGAGCTAACTAGCTCAGCAAGTCACAATGATAAAACTGAGAATAATGATCACCAAGTGAAAATAGTTACGATATCAAGTGAACAATGAATTATGATTTAGAATTGGATATTATATTTTCATTTTAAAAACCAAGGTTAGGCTGCTGATCAGTCACGCACTAACCCCGAGCAAAGCACACAGCACTGCTCTAACTATTGGGTCCAAGGCACACATTGGCCTAACTTGACCATTATATGGTCTGACCACGAATCTGGTCCACAATTTTATAAAAACAATCCAATTCTAACATAATAACAGAATAAGCAGTAATAAACAATAAACAGGATCATTAACAACATTGGACGTTCAATAATGAAAATGGTTTCAATCTGCATAAAGATCAACATGGCATTTCCAAAGCTTGGCTGTTAGATAATGAAAGAATTGGATAACAAAGGAATCAATGTCTCAGGGATTCAAAAACTTGGTCTTTCAAAGCATTAGATACAATGGGTTGAATGTGTAAGCAATCTGGTTCAGTGTTTTATATTTAGTTTGTATGTATGTGTGGAGTAGTATCGTATATTTGAGGTTCGTATTTGGGTATACAACAATCAATGGTCTAGAAAGAATCAGGTTTATGGCTCAAGATCAATAATTGGAATCAGGGTTTAGGGTTCAGTGCTTCAAAGCACTTGCAATATAAAACAGAACTATCAATCATTATAATATCTCGAGAAAGTTCAGAACACTTACCTGGTACTAGCTTATTATACTGCACTCGCTTTCAGTCACGATTGTCTTACTCCTCGACTACCTGTTTCCCTTTCCTATGCCTTGCCTCTTCTGCTCACATATCATAAGCATCTATCAATATACAACTTATACGATTCTTTTCGACACATACTTCTATCTACCCTTCGTTTCACCCAAATCTGATTAACGGATTGAAAGTTACGCAAAAAACAAGTAAACATCGAATATATAGACCGACAGTTAACCAACATGTCACATATAACACATAACATGTCACATAATCAATGATATAACGTTTATAACGAAGTCTCGGGTCATAAACAGACTTTCGGATATTTAAAATGATTTTTAAAACATTTTTCTGAATTAAAAAGGGTCGTTGGATCAATTTTGGAGTAATAAACAGGGTTCGGCTGGCCAATTCTGGCTTCAAAACAATTTTATAATAATTATCGAGCCTTGGAAACAATTTAAAATAATATTTTAAAGCTCAAAACTATTTTTCGGAATTTTTAAATCATTTTTAAATAATTAAATCTAATTAAATAATTAATTAAATTCAATTAATAATTAATTAAATCAATTAATCAATTAATTTCCAAATTAATTGACCAATTAATCAATTAAAAATTAACTGAAATTAATTAACTAATTAATTCAGATTTATTTTTAAATTAAAAATAATTTTTGGAATTAAAATAATAATTTTTGGAATTTTCAGAAATTAAAATCGAATTTTTATAATAAAAATAAATAGGGAATATGATTTTTGAATATTTTTAAAACAGGAATCCTATTTTTGAAAACTCGGGAAATTTTAGGAACTGAACTTCATCGTTTTCAAAAGTCAGGGTACTAAACTGCAATTTTCCGGGGTTTCGCCGGAAAACAATCGGGGGTGGCCGGAGAACTCGATTCTGGCACCCTCACCTCACCATCTGCACCAGATTTACACTACATAACACCAGGAATCTATTCGTGCAATCAAAACACATCAATCATCCCTGTCCTAGCCGGAAATTGGCCAAGAACATCGCTGGTTTCCGGCGAAACATCGAAAACTTAAAAAGACAACTCCCTTCGATTCATTAATCCTCTGTTAACGAGCTATATACCAATCGATTGCAAATTTCATAAGGAACACAACCCACTATAAATTAACAGCTAATAACCCCTAAATCAAAAAGCCCCAAATTTCAATTAAAAACATTCATACGGGTTATAAACCCTAATTTTAAAATTCGAGAATTAAACCCACTTTTGAGCATGTTATTGAACTCCAAATCAGACGTATGACATATGAAAATCATCAGGAAAACAAGCTCTACAACATGCAATCATCAAATCATTCAAACAATCATCCGAACAAAAATTCATATTTTTAATAAAAATAATTCGAAAATAAATAAATTTTCAGAAAATAAACCTTGATTTCTGCAGTGATATGGAACACAGAATGTGATAGTACTCCTTGAGACCTTCGATTTGGTTACTCCAACTTTTCCAACTGATTTCAATAACACCTTGAAATTGTAGTTTGATTCTCAGAAAGGTTTATGAATTTAAGGTTTTTCTCCGGAAAACTATATAATTAACTGACTGCAAATGATTTTGATACGAAATAAAATACGGTAGAAGGCTATTTATAATTACAGAAAATTAGTATCCCGTTGGATCATTCCGGATATAAAACGATACGTTTATTTATAAAAACTGATCCAAAAGGTATCGGTTTTCGGGATAATTATCCAAATCAGTACAATTTGTACTGCGGTCTTGGTTTCAGCGCCTGGTTACACGTATTACGAGGTGATAATTGTGATAGTTTAATAAAAAGCTCCTGTTTCTCGAAAATACGAGTTTTATTGATTTACCGAAACGAATATTATATCGAAAATGTTACGCCAGGACCCGCGCAGGACAAACCGTACGCCGGATCGAAAGTCGAAACATGGAAAATGCTCGGAATATTACAATTAGGTTAGGAAGGAGTTTTCGAAAGAGTTTCGGGTTCTAAAAACGTAAAAACGGTTGACGTCGGTTGGTTCCCGTTTTTATAAAATAGATTTTAAATACCCGGGAAAAGATTTTATAAAATCCATATGATTCGTATAAATTCATAAATCAACATAAAAATAATTAGGAAGATATGACAATTATCTATATTTTATTTTGGACATATAAAAATTAAAATACTCAATTAATAATGTTTTTAAACATCCAAACATATTTAACACTTAACAAATAATTCACAAAATAGATACGGAACACATATAATAATTATTTAATAGCAAAAACAATTAAACGATATATCCCGGATATTACAGAAGTGGCCTTGTGAAGAAGAGATATGTATAGTCCAATAGATCTGCAACTGTAAATTTCATGAATTGTTGTGCATTGATTTCCTCCTTTGACTCACCAACCAGAAGTGCACTTGTACACATCTACTAGAGTCCAATTCCAAGTTTGAGTGTGCATCAGGTGCCTGATATGTCATAATATCCTCAAGTCTCATCACTGGTGCTTTTTGTTAGATCATGCTTCCTGATAATAACCTAGCATCCAGTTTGGCCTTGTCCCTCGTAATAATTCCATTGTCATCCAGTATTGATTTCTAGTTATCCTTATACCAATTACAAAATTGCCATTTGGTTTGGATACCAACTTCCCTACAATCTGCTTGCTGACTGATTGAGCTCATTTTGTTTTGTAATCACCCAATTAATCCAAGTTCGACTCTATGAATAATTTTGACATCAAACCCTTTGTCTCAGCAGATATGTTCTTTAGTGTCCTCTGATTTTCAATGTTAGATATATTTGAGATGTCATGTCTATTCTGATTTGTGTTTAGTTTTCAGAACTTAACAACAGGACATATCAGGACTTACTGAAATCTGAACTTACTAAAGTCAGAACTTAATATCAGAACTTTAGGCGTCAGAAGATAAATATCAGTACTTAAGTGCGGGAAGACTTCAGATAAGGAATGCGGCTGATTTACAAGAGAAGATCTGGACTAAAGCAAAAGAAGATATGCATGAAGAGTTGGAGGACTAGAAGACTTGTAGAAGATATCTGATTGATATATTTTAGGAGACAGAATTATATTCCATATCAATTAGAATATATCTTGTAACTGTGTAATATATAAACACAGCTTAGGGTTTACACTATATGTGTTATCATTATCGAGAAGATTATACATTGTAACCTAGCAGCTCTTAGTGATATTTTTCATCACTAAGAGAGAACAACAGTTCTATTGTAATAGAGTTTATTTGAATATACTTGATCTTTGTTACATACTTGTGTTGAAATCGATTTGATTGTATAAACACTATATTCAACCCCCTTCTATAGTGTTGTGTGACCTAACAAGTGGTATCAGAGCTTTTCTGTTAACACACATACAGTATAGATCCAAATAACAATCATGTCTGAAGAAACACAAACCCCAACTAAGCCCACCAAAACTCAAGAAACTCAAAACACTCAAACCCACAGTCGATATGAGACTATTAGGGTTCCCATACTGAGACCTTCTGAGTATCCCATATGGAAAGTGAAGATGGCTATATTTCTGGAAGCTACTGATCCAGAATACCTTGACAGAATTAATGAAGGACCATATAAGCCTACCAAGCTCTCTGTTGCAGTTGCTGATCAACCAGCAAAGACCATACCAAAGGAGAGAGGTGAATACACACCTGAAGATATCTCATCTATTGCCAAGGATGCAATGGTAAGGCATTTGATGCATAGTGCCATTGATAATGTCATGTCAAACAGGGTAATCGGATGCAAGACTGCAAAGGAGATATGGGATGCTTTAGATACAAGATGCCAGGGAACTGATACAATCAAAAAGAACAGGAGGACTATACTCACTCAAGAGTATGAGCACTTTGACTCAAAAGCTGATGAGTCATTAACTGATTTATATGACAGGTTTTCCAAACTCTTGAATGATCTGTCACTGGTGGACAAGGAATATGATCTTGAAGATTCAAATCTAAAATTCCTTTGAGCTGTTCCTGAAAATTGGGATTTGAAGTATACTACCATAAGAGACAACTATGACCTTACTGAAACTACTCTTGATGAAATTTATGGTATGCTCAAGACTCATGAACTTGAGATGGATCAAAGGAGCAAGAGGCATGGAAGAAAGTTAAGGACAGTTGCTCTTAAAGCTGAGGAGGAATCTCCTAAAGTGGTTGCCTCAAAAAGGGGCAAAGGAAAGGCTCTCATCATAAAGTCTGATTCAGAGTCATCAAATTCTGATGATGATGATTCAGAAACTGAAAGTTTATCTGAAGTTGATGTTGATACAGAGATGATGCAACTGTGTGCTCTTATAGTGAAGGGTATCACAAAGATAGCCTACAGGAAATTCAGAAAGGGAAAGAAGTTTATCAGGAAAGGTGGAAGTTCTGATAAGAAAGGGTTCAGAAAGTCTGAAGGCAAAGGAGGAAAGTCTGACAGAGGAGACAACTCAAATGTCAAATGCTACAACTGTGGTAAAAGAGGACACATATCTCCTGACTGCAATAAAGGAAAAAGTGATAAAGTGTTAGGTCACACACACACTGTAGAGGGGGTGAATACAGTGTATAGTACACTCAAATCGAACTTTAAGAACTTAAGTAACAGAAAACAAACTTTATTGAAACAATAAACTCTGTTACAGTATGGAACTGTTACCTCTCAGTGATGAACAAATATCACGAGATCTGCTAGGGTTACAATGAATAATCTTCTCTAATAATGATAACACCTATAGTGTAAACCCTATGTCTGTGTTTATATACTACACAGTTACAAGATAATCGCTAATTGATATGGAATATAATTCTGCTTCCTAAAATATATCAATCAGATATCTTTTCTTCCAAGTATTCCATTCTTTACGGAATTCCTTCTTCATGCATATCTCTTCTTATGTTTATCTTGATCTTCTTTCCTTTAATCAGCTACTATCCTTATTTGATTGTCCTTCAGCACTTAAGTTCTGATATTTATCTTCTGATGATTATCTCCTGATAACATAAGTACTGATATCCTTAAGTCCTGACTTCCAGTATAAGTATTGATCAACAGTTAAGTACTGATTTATCCTGTTCAAGTAAGATCTGAAAGCTAAACATGAAACATATTAGCCATAACATTATCAAATATATCTAACAATCTCCCCCAACTTGTAAATTAACATAATATACAAGTTTAACAGATATTTGATGATGTCAAAAACATTAAGTACAAATGCATGAGAATTAGACTAGATAACTACAACTTACAATCCTTAAAGCTTTTACCAATTTCAACTTCTGATAACAACTTCAGTCTGTATAAATATCAGTATTTAAGCAGTTGTAGATCTTCGACTTGGCTTTATCATTTTCTGATCTCTCTGATGTCAGGAGTTGTTCTGAGATAGTTCTTCAACAAACATTTCTCAGCATATCTTAGTTCATCAATCATTCTCCTTTTGACATCTTTAAGCTCTGCAGTATCTTCACCAGTTTGAAAGATTGCAGCTCTGAGATCATTGATCTTTGCTTTTCTCAACTCCTGATCTAGTCTTATGACATAAGCTTTGTCAGACTCCAGATTGAATTCAAGTCCCTTAATACCAAGATATGTTCTGATCTGTGCAGTATTAGGCTTCATATCAACAATATCACCATTGTGATCTCTGTACTTTGGAACATATATGCTGTCAGACTTAACAGAATAAAGCCTTTTCTGTCTCTGAATCTGTTCTTTTAAGTAGTTTGCAGCAGTCTCTGTTATTCTGTCATCCACTTGAAGTAAGAAAAGTACATGCTCCAATTCTTCAAAATACTTCAATGGAATGGCATTTTGTCTTATATGATAAACCCTACCATCTGTCATGAAATACAACATGATGTATTCTTTCAAGTAGGTATGGTAAACCATCTGTACAGATTCCAGTTGATTCAATCTCTCAGGAGTTGCTCCAATACCTGGTTCACTCAAGGAAGTTGGATCATTGGTAGTGTTGTGTACTCTTCTTTCATCAGCACTTCCCAATCCAGTTTTATCTCTAGCTTCCTTTCCAGTAACTACTCTTGCTTCAAAACCACTTGCAGTAGTCTTCAAAGATTGAGTCTGTTTTGCTTTAGTGAATCCTGGTAAGAGTGTCTTTGATCTATTTTCTGATATCAAGTTAACTTGAGCTCTGTCAGAGGTTACTTGCTTCTTCTGAATATCAGAACTTACAATTTCTTGACTCTGAACAACTTGAGCCATGTCAGAGGTTGTTTTAAGAACTTTTCTTGAAGTCAGAGCAAGATCATCCTTTTCATCAGTAATTTCTTCTTCCTCAGGAGGTACATAAACCTTGATAGGTTCACCAACCTTTTCTTTACCCTTGGATCTTGGATCTATCTGTGGTTGTGATCTAGCCAATGTTGCTTCAGTATGTGTCCTTTCTTTGATCACAATGCCTTTGAGTTTTGGAAGTGAATTTTTACCAGAAGCTTCAGATTTAGATGTGACTTTCTCTGATTTAAGTCTAGCTTCTTCTTCCTTTAAACTTTCCAAGTCCATTCCTGGATTTTCTTGAAGAAATAATTGTCTTGACATTTCCTCATCAAGATCTAGAAGTTCATCAGAACTTATCCTTTTACCAGCAGCAGAACTTATTCTTTTCCCAGTATCAGAACTTGTCCTGTGACTAGCTTGTCTTGATGTAAACCTTCTACCTTGACTATGACCGCTACCCATTCCAGAGTATCCTTGATCATCATTTCCATCATCCTTTCCTTGCAGTGTCTTGTTAGTGTTGCATTTGGACTTAATTACCTTCTCCCCCTTTTTGGCATCAGCAGGTAGTAAAAGAGAGATAAGTAATTCCACTGAGGATTGGATTTCAGTAAGTTGCGATTGCTGAGAAGCTTGATTTGTCAGAATGTCATCAATCTGAGCTTGTTGTTTCTCTTGAGTTTTCTCAATATAAGCAATCCTGTCAATGGTAGGTTGAAAGAACTTTTTCTTATCAATTTTCCAAACTTGTTCTTGTTTGATAAAGTTCTCATGAATCTTGTGTAGCTCTGCATGAGTAGTTGAATGAAGACCTTGTAGATGTTTAATACTCAATGCAGTGACTCTAAGCTGGGTTTTTAAATCATCAGAATTTAACATTTCATCAGCTTTAGTCAAGTGCTCAGCAAGATATATTGCAGTTGGAACACATGAAACTGAGTTCCATTCCTTAGTCCACTCCTGACCTGCAGGAGTTTCACTCCAAGGTACTGGTGCAGCCCCGGTAACAAATTTCTTTACCAGTTCAGACTTAGGAAGAGTCTGTTGAGGAGTATGTCCTGAAGGACCTACTTCATCAGCATCTACAGTTGGAGCAGCATCACCAGTATCTCCAGCATTTGCAGCATCAGAACTTAAAGAATCAGTATCTTCTGATAAGACAACAGTGTGAGTAGCAATGGAGGCTTCAGCATCCTCTAATTGCTGATCTGATACTAAGTTCTGATCAACAGCCATATCCTGATGCTCACCTAAAGTCTGATCATCAGCATTTTGATGCAGAGAAGGTGTTGTTGATAACTCTAGAGTTTGAACAACATCAGTAACAGGTGTTGTGGAAGGATTATTTGCTGTTGGAGCTTCTAAGAGAAATACTTCAGACACAACCAAGTGTTGAACATCAATATCAGCACTTGTGCCTGGATCAACAAGAGACACAGATGGTGAGTTAGCCTTGTCAGATACAGCTTCCTGAGATGGAGTTGATGGAGAAGAAGTGACTGGAGCAAATTCCTTGTCTTGTGAGATCAGAGATTCCTGATCCCCTTCCTTAGCTGCTTCCTCTTCATCATCTGAAACTGGCCTTTGTGCCCTCTGTTTCTTGTACTTCCTTGTTGATTTGGATTCCTTGGGAGTTTCAGGAACTGTCATTCATCTAAGCCTCTTGAGAAGCCTAGAACCCCCAATTTCAGAATCCTTCTGAGAAATCTCTTTCTCAGCTTCAGATACAACAGGTTCTCTAGCAGGAACCGGTTCCTCAGAATCAGATTCATCGCTCAATGCAATCCTCCTTCTCTTTTGAGATGTTTGAGGAACATTCTTTGTCCTCTTTGGCTTGGAAGATGAAGATTTCACAGTAGGTGCTGAAGATGAAGGTCGAGCAGGCTGTGAAGTGGAGAGATAGGATTTGAGATATGTTCTGAGGGTAGGTTGAGTAGAATGAGAGGTAGGTACTGAGGTTGATGGATTTTGGGTGTTTGGAGTTGGTTGGACATCAGAGTAAACAGATCTATAAGTATCAGGATCAGCATTTACCAGGATCTATTTTACAGACTTAGGAATCTGTAATGGTCTAACCACTTTTTTTTAGTATCAGCATTTACCAGGTCATTAAAGTATCGTTTTGCAACCTTAAAAGGTGGGGTTTGAGTGCTGACTAAATGAGGTTCATCAGTACAGTAAGTGTAAATAAGTTGACAGAATCTAGCAAAATAAACAACATCTCGATCCTCTGTCATCCTATCCCCAATAAAACCAATTATTCCAGTTGCAAAATCAAAATGATTTTGATGAATAATAGCATACCCTATGTGCTGACTCAGAATTGGGATAGCATCAAAATTTGAACATTTGTTCCCAAAATTTGAACATTTGAACATTCGTCTCCCTAGACTTTGAAAAAGAATAACATTCATTGGAAAGAGGAATCATGGTTTAAAACGCACAAGAAACAAGAAATAGTGGACTGTTCAAGTACGAATACCATTAATCCTAATCATAGTGACTATTAATCTTCCACTTCAACATATTCTAGTTCGAACTGAGACTGTTATCAAATTTTATTCACAGATAAGCCAAGTAAAGGATTAGACTGAGAAATCAGAACTTAGATGTAATAACCCCAATTTTTGGAAATTTTTGAAACCCTTATGAATAGTGTTTTTGATGAATGAGAAAACTTTTCATTCCACACTATGTAGGGGTTCTGTTATGGATATTCTGAGATTTTATTAGTACTCTATATGGTATATAAGTGTATGTAAAGATCGTCAGAATCCAATTCCGAACACTTTGATTTTTCCCGGAAATCCACTAGATACGGAAAGAATTGAGTATAAGATAACAGGATAAAAATGATTTAAATTAAAGGATTATAAGAGAGGATCATAAAAGGAATTTAATATATTGAGAAAGGTTAAGGAAACCTAAGTAATAAGATCCCGGGTATGATCCCTCAAACGATAAACGAGAACGAAAGTTAAGCGAACCGTATAACAGATCAGCGGTCATTAGGCAAACAATTAGAAGCTAATCAAAGAGATTAGAGGGGGTGATGTCATCCAACCAATGAGAAGAGGGCAAGAAAGAGATGATGACATAGCAATATGACATAAGCATGACATAAGGGGAAGGAGGTGTGGTTGGTTTTTAGCCACACAATTTTCAAGGTTAATAAGGTAATTAACCAAAATCAAATCAAAAACAACCAACCAAAACAAATAAAAGCAAAAGCACAAAAAACATTTCATCTTCTTCATCTTGCTCTCGGCCTTTCATCTTTTCCAAGGATAGAAAAATCAAAATCCTAGCTCCAAGCATTGTTAAATCACAAGGTAATTATCTAAGGTTCCTTGTACATAAATATGGATATCCTATAAGTTTAAGCTTCTAATTCCTTCACAATCTCTTCCAATAAATTAAGGAAGAAGATGGTGAATAGTAACCTTCAAGAAATAACTTTGGTTTTCTTGATTTTTTATGAAAGTTCAAGGTAGCTTAAGCATAGATCAAGGCTTCTTTAGGCTTCCTAGCTACTCACATCACTTCAAGGAAGGTATATCATCTCCAAACCCTAGCTTTACATTGTATATTAGAATCATTTTGGTTGTTATGGTAATAAAGTAGCTTAATGCTTGTTGGTTTAAAGTTTGGGTTGGAATGGTGGTGAATGGAGTGTTGAAATCTTATGGTTTGGTTAAAGGATTTAAGTATAGTTAAATTCAAGTTTAAGAATAAGTATAATTGTTAATATTGATTTGATGGGGGCTGTTGTAGTGTAATATAGATGGACTTTGGTTGTATGAATTGATTGGTAGTTGGATTGATGTGAATTGGAGTGTTATAAATTTGGGAAATCGCGTAAACATAGCCGTCGTAATGCCCGATTTACCGTAGACTGTTTTTGTTCTTAACATCAGAACCCTTGAACTCTCTGTTAGGTTTTTACCATTGCCATGTTTAGATAGTTCATGTTACGAGCTTCGTTTTGATATGTGGTTCGTTTGATTCCGATATACGGTTTAGGAGAAACGGCCGTTTTAAGTAATGACGTTTCGCGAACAAAACATTACCCCTCGCCTTACATTGAAACATAGGTTAAAGACCTAAAAAGGGTTAATTGGTGTATGAAACAATTATGTTAAGTGTGTTAGGCAGTTGGTAAGACACTCGCGAAGGAATCTCCTTAAAACTCGTAATGGTTAAATTATTAAAAATGGTGGAGCCGAGGGTACTCGAGTGACTTAAGAGAATCAGTAAGCGCAATACGAGCGTTAGAGTCTGAGTTGGTTAGAGTATAGATTTACAAGTGACTTTGGTTTAATTCCAACTTACTTGTTGCTTATAGGTTACCAGACTCGTCCCGAGCCATTCGTAACCCCCAGTCGCTCAGGCAAGTTTTCTACCCGTTATACTGTTGTTGTGATGTATATATGTATATGCATTATCTTGTGATAGATGCATGTTGGTTAATTAGCAAATTTTGCGATATATTGAAGCATGCTGATATGGTATATATATGCATGCCTGTTTCGTATTCTTGCCATATATATCTATTGGTTCAGTTGATAATACCTATGCTAGAGAATAGCGGTAATTTGCATATACCCTTAGTATAGGGACCCAAAGGTGAAAACATTTTCTAAAACCGGGAGTCGAGGATCCCGAATAGATTTTATATATATATATATATATTTATATATATATATATATGGTTATAGTTTTCAAAACTATTAATCGAATAAGGTTTATTCGATAACTTTATATTATTTAATGAATATTATTTCGAATATTCATTCGAGGACTTATGACTCAGCTTATTTATTTATTGAATATTATTTCGAATATTCATTCGAGGGCTTATGACTTAGCTTATTTTGTTTATTGAATATTATTTGAATATTCATTTGAGGATCTATGACTCCGATTATTTGCTGAGATATATTCTTTATTTTATTAAAGAATAAGGTGTCGATAATCAAAATCGCTTTTGATTATTCAAATAAAGATAGTACTTTCGTATAGGTATATCTTTGGTTATTTAATATTCATTTCAAGTATAAGTTTTAAAACTTCTACTTCAATTATTTTTATAAAGATTATTCTTTATGGGAATATTATTTAAATAATAATATTCAGATATTTTCTAATATATTGGGACTGATTTATTTTGAATCAGCATCACTCCAAACATTCTTAAAAATGTTTTGCGAGTCTTCAAAATGATTTTTAAAAGTTAGAGCGGATCCTAAAACTCATTTTTATATTTAAGATCCTCCTTTCGAAGAGGATTTAAATACTCGCTCAAAACCTGAGGGATCCGGCTCTGTGGTGTGTTTTATATTCGCAACAAGGTTGCTGTTTTGATAAATGAATTGATTACTTACCCAACACTCGGGAAGTAAAATTCTTGGAACAAGTTAATCCATTAACAGGCATCGCCTGGGAAATATCGGTGAGTTCTCCTTTCCAACTAGATACGACTTCTCGGTCATCCGATTGGATATTTCTGCAACACTACCCAGAGCACTTCGATAGAAAGGCTACGGTTGGGCTATTGTTGAGTGTTGGCAGGGTCAAGTTTTCAAAATGATGTTTGCATCAAATGAAGTATCTCGTAACTTCATTTTATTTTGATGATATTTTAAAGATTTAATCTATTCAAATCTGGTCTTGTAGTCTCATCTATGTGATGAACTTTTGAAACTAATTATAACTTGAACGGTGGTAGCTTAAGTAGTATTTGGAAAAGATATAAGTATATTGGAGTATCTTGTAACTTCATCTTTTAAACTTATATCTAGTAAATGATTATCTTATGCATGACAAAGATTTTCAGAAAAACGTTGAGACAAGGTTAGATATATGAGATCACCTTGCAACGATATTTTTTATACAGTTATACACTGGAACTCTGTGTGTATTATGCATGGAAGAGGACTTCCAATATTTTGAAAAGTATATATGTATATATACTGAATATTTTGCGACTTCATCGCATTAAGATATCAAACTTGGTTCATTTCTTTTGACCAAGACTTTCATGAGTACTATGAGAAGGCTCATATATTGTAAATTATTATACATATTATTTTGGTGGGCTTGCTGCTCACCCTTGCTTTCTTCTTTCATCACACAACATCAGATAGACAAGATGAACAGGACCAAGCTCCCAATTCGCGAGCGGATAGGAAATGTTCCGCAGTTTCCTATAGGCGTTGATGTCGCTGTAGCTGAGGTAGGAGCTACCAATAGGCTAGGCTTTCAACTTTTGATGTACCAGACTTATGTATATTATGAATTGTAATAATGACAAAGAAATGTAAATTTATTTAGAAACCTGTTTAAGGTGTATTGGCATATAATTGTGGAATAAAGCGACCTGTGATTATATTTTTGGATGTTCATCTCTGAGACTATAACTTGTGGTGTATGTGTTTATTGTGGGGTCACAGTACAGAGTAGTTGATTAATTATTAAGATTGGGTGTTATTAAGGGAAATGGAACTCGTGACAACCCGGATCCCCGACCCCGTATTTGGGGGTGTTACAGAAGTGGTATCAGAGCTAAGCGTTATAAACCTCAGAGATGATGTGATGTTAAGATAATAACTAAGATAATAAGAACTCTTGCCAAGTTCATAGTCGGGCTACCTAACGTAGTACTGACAGTTAAAACCCTTATGGGAGCCCTTATAAATATCGTGATAGAAGCGTAGTTCGTTATCGTATATGGTAGCGGGACTCCGAACCCTGAGGTTGAGGAGTAACAGCGCGATGATGTTTTATTACTAATTGGAGATCGGATTGTGGATCCGATAGAGCGTCCTAACGCAGGACCGGATGATGTTGATATTGAGGATGTAGCGGTTGAGGATGTTGTCCAAGAAGGGATTGTTGCTGAGGAGGATCCCGTGAAGGATCCTGACAAGAATGTATAAAGGACCACTGAGGAATCGATGACCATGGTTAGGGAAACTACCAGAGGTAGGATTGGCCGGTCACTACCGGAGGTTCGTTCAAGTTTGTAAAGATAGTAGCCCCTTTAACGCGGCTTACTCGTAAGACTGAGAAGTTCAAATGGATAGAGAAATGCGAGAACAACTTTTAAGAACCGAAGCAAAGGTTGGTGACGTTCCCTATGTTGGCGTTGCCAGATGGAAAATGAGATTTTGTGAAGTGTAGTGACGCTTCGCATAAGGAATTAGGGTGCTTCTTATACAGCACAGCAAGGTAATCGCGTACGCGTCAAGACAATTAAGGGAATATAAAATTCGATATCCCCACCCATGAGCTTGGGCTCGTGGCAATAGTTTTGCCCTAAATATTGGAGGCACTACTTCTATGGAGAGAAGTGCGAGATTTACCTAAGCCATAAGTGCTCTAGTACATTTTTTACGCAGAAAGAGCTCAACATACGCCAAAGGAGGCGGTTAGAGCTAATCAAGGATTACGATTATGAGATTCTTTATCATCCAGGGAAAGCCAAAATGGTGGCTAATGCCCTTAGTGTAAAGGAGAGACTCAAGATGATAATGTCTTTGGGAGAGTTGATAAGAGATTTTGAGAAAATGGAAATAGATATGAAGGTAACCGGAGCCGGTACCGAAAAGCTGTTTGAGATTGCAACACAGTCCGAATTATCGGAAAAGAATATAGTGTGCCATAAAAAGTGATGAAGGAAGGCAAAGAGCCAACAATTAGATAAAAGATTAATACCGAGAAAGATGAGAAAGGAATAATGAGGTATTCCTACAGAATTTGGGTTCCAAATGTTCAAGAGCTTAAAGATGAGATCTTAAATGAAAGCTAGTTTGAGGAATAAGATTTAGAGAAAAACCTGAACGTGATAGTCAGGGAGGTCGCCATCAAGATAGAATGAACCCATAACATAATGAAGTGGAAAGTGAGGATTTAAAATGTATAAGATAACCCCGATTATGGGAGAAGGTTGAAACATTTCATACTAAGGAAATAGAAAGTCGAGTAAGGAAAGGAGACCCGAGACGGTACTCCTATACGACAATTTATGGACCTGTCTAGACAGAACTTAGACTATTATCCCCAACCACCACCTTGAGGAAACAATGCGGTAGGAAATTCTTTCAGGACCTTTAAGTCTCTAAGCTCTCAGAGTTCCAAGGAACAGGTTGACCTAGTCGAGGCAAGAGCCTGGCTAAAGGAAATAGAGGAATCATTTGAGATTCTGAATGATTGACGAATCACAAAAGACTATTTTTGTCACTTACCCTCCTAAGAGAGAGACCACCCACTGGTGAAAGGCCAAGGAAGGCACGAAGCAAGAGATTATAATAAACTGATTTAAGTTCAGTCAATTGTTTTCGGGAAAGTAATTCCCAAAGATAAGGAGAGAGTGTAAAAGCTTTGGAGCTAGAACAAAAGCGGACGAGTATGATGAATTATGAATCTAAATTGTAAAAGTTATCAAGATTCGTTCTGAGGACACGAATCCAGAATGACGGGATATATGAAATCAATGCTTATGTTGTGTTGGTTTATGAAATAATGATAAGAGAAAGGAAAATAAAAAGAAACTGAAGTGGAAAGGAATATAAAGGCAATAGAGTTTGAGGAATGATAAGGAAGTTGGGTATGAGGAAACCCTAAAGACTCGTAGCAATAGAAATAGAAAAGTATGTAATCGTCAGGATGAGGGTGATTCACCATGAGTTAAATTGATGGTTGAAGGCATAAGAGATACATATATTTTATCCCCTGTAAGTTGGGAGGATTTGAGGAAACCTTGAGATAGTTCGAAGGATTAATATTGAGACGCGGATAGACTGAGGAGACAAGGAAGTAAGAAATTAGGAAAATTGGATGAAGGAAGTGACCTTCAAGAATGTGAAGTGTAAGACCGGTGGCTTGATACCCAGGAAGGGAGACGCCAGGTATGAAAGATATCCTAACATTGAGTTGACTGTTGAGATAAACAACAAAAGTAAATAAGGAATTATTAAGAAGAAGTTCACGTTGAACACGACCAATATCTTCCAGATCATCCATGTGATCATTACCAAATCAGGAAAGAAAAGTGGATAACCATTTTTATCTTTTGGAGGCCATGTGGATTGACCTTAACTTGAATAAGGATGCTATTGTGAAATTCGGTATAGACTATCGAGGTGGAAATGATTGAATAAGATACCCTTATCAGGGATATATGACTTTATTTATCCATGGAAGGATGCTTGTACCTTTTTAAAGGTGGAATTAAGGATAGAACATCGGTAATTTAAAACGAATCCTAGGGGAATGCATAAAGGTAGACATTTCACCCTTAATAGGGATATTATGAGTTTTGACAGTATGAATTGGAAAGGATTAAGGTAATAATAACCTTTAAGGATCAGTGGAGAAATTTTTCAGAAGTATATAGACAATGATTCTGGTATTAGTAAATGGTATTTTGATATGCCCTGTATCTAAGGAATACAGGAGGAACGATTCAAGGATAACCCTAGAGGTTTTACAAGGAGAAAGGTAATATTCAAAATTCTCAAGAAAAGAAATGTTGATAAAGGAAATATGACATAATTATAATGATGCCAAGTGAGGCACGTGTTAAACCACGAGAAGGTATGGATCGAACCAGTAATGGTCGAAATTGTTCAGGGCAATTAGGACTAAAGATAAAAGATGTTCTAATTATGATTGAGAGTCATTCATGACAGCGATTAACCTCTAAAGACTGAGGCAATAACTTATGGAAAAATGGTGATATTTTTTTTTACTCACCAGATTTTAAGGAAAACATCTTCACATAAGCATTGATTGAAATGAGGTAGAAAAATTATTTGGAGGTGGTTAAAATGACATTGACTGTAAGGAAATTTTACTATCAGGAAAGGCCAAAGAGGTGGCCGACACTTTAAAGGTAAGAGGATAATTATAGGCGCTTGTGCCAAAGGAATACAGTAATGATGGTTAAAGCTATGCAGATTGTATTATGGTTTGGAAGATTGACATTCCTTCTGATGACTGTGCAATACCCAACCGTAATAGTAGTTGGTAAAGGTTTAATTCGTGTAATCGCCATGAGCGGGCTATCTATCTCAGAAGATACTATCTTGAGATAAGTCAGGACCATGTTTCAAAAAGGACTAAACGAACCTTGAGTTAAGTCTTCTATTTAAGGCATACGATTAAGAATGGTATTAACCTGCTATCGTTGCTTTGACTGAAACTCTTCTGCAATTTTATCTACTTCATGTCATGAAAGTACGTCAAGTTCAGGAGTGTTCTTCATGAATCATGAACGGTGATCATGTTACACCCTTAGAAGAATTAGATACGAGATGTATGGACTCCGTATGGTTAGCTATTAAGACTTCATGGAAAATGAATGACTACAGTAGGTCAGTGGTGGACCATAGTAAGGCAGCAATGATTCTGCGAGTAATGAGCTGATTACAACCGTGAGAGTTGTATTGGAATGGGTGTTGAGATTGAGTACCACTAATCGGGTCGTGGTAGTGTATAAGTTATCATTGATAGACTAATTAAGTATAGTATCTACCTATTGAATATTTATTCTTTCTTATCAATAGAGAGTCATATTATTATACGAGGAAGGTTGCAGTGCAAGCATAGAATTCTAGTAACGATGATGTCTAGAATGAGATCCCAGGTTCGATTTTCGATATCGAGGGAGTTTCAAAGGTGATTGTGTATAAGCTCGAGGAAGAGCATGGGTCCATAGAATGATGGACGGAATAGCAAAAATATTTAAGCATGTGAAATGCGATGCGATAATACTTGATATATATACACATATGTTTTGTTCTCCTATGACAAACCTCTATAGTTTAGAGGGAGGTTCCAAGCCAGATATTTTGTGGCAGTATATTTTTTTCATATATGCAATTCTCTTCAGTTCGTTCTTTTCTCTTCTTTTCATTTCATATAAGCTGAGAAGAACAACCCTTCCAGAAGGGGAGGTATTGTCGAATGACTATCTATCTGTGTGATAGAAGCCTAGTAGGATACCATCTATTGTTTAATTGCTTGTCAAGTACTAAAGGCTGGCCACCTTCTGTACTAACTATGCGATATAACAAGTGTTCATGATCATAGTGATCTCTCAATAAATTCTTTTACTTCTATATGAAGGACTAAGCTTTCGAAGATAGAAGCAGCTGAAAAAGGAGTAGTAAAGTTGTGGTGGGATTCGGAATGGAAACACATTCGTGATACTAAGGTTGGCGTGGTTATTAAAAGGTTATAGAACGCTAACGAGCAAAAGTATAACCAGTATAATATTAGGAACGGAAGGTAGTAGCGATTACGAACTGGAAAAGAATGGGTATTGAGAAGCAAAAGCTCTAATGCTAAAAGCTATAATGAGAGTCTGTGCAATAGACTTGAAAGAATTTGGAATGATCACTTAACACGGATTGAGTTTTCTTACGACAATAGATCATATGTCATTATCGAGATGTCTCCTTATGAGATCCTTGGGGGAAGACAATGTCGATCTCCCTTATGTTAGGATGAAGTTGTAGAGCGCAAGATGCTCGGACCCGCAGTAGTCCAAAGGACCAAGGATATAATAGATCTAATCAGAGGACGGATGGTGGTAGCCCAAGATGGACATAAGAAGTATGTTGATTTGACACGAAAGGACAAGGAATAGGAAGTAGGGGACCTAGTCCTGTTATAGGTATTCCCTTGGAAAAGATTGATGAGATTAGGAAAGAAAGGAAAGCTAAGTCCACAAATTGTTGGACCCTTGGATATATTAAGACGTTTTGGGAAATTAGCATATGAGCTAGCCCTACCCCCGAACATGTAGCAAGTCATGACGTGTTTCACGTATCAATGTTAAGAAAGTGTAATTCGGATGCCAGATAAATAGGGGCATATGAGCATAGACACGCAACCCGACGTAACCTATATGGAGCAACCAGGAAGGGTTATAGAGTGAAAAGGAACAAGTGCTTAGGAGAAGGGTTATTAAACTAGGCAGAGTTGGTGGTAGGACCACAATATGGGAAAATTTACTCGAGAGTTAGAAAGTGCAATGCTAAGAGAGTATCCCTATTCATTTTCTATCTGATTCCGGGACGGAATCCTTTTAAGGAGGGGAGACTGTAATAACCCCAATTTTTGGAAATTTTTGAAACCCTTATGAATAGTGTTTTTGATGAATGAGAAAACTTTTCATGCCACACTATGTAGGGGTTCTGTTATGGATATTCTGAGATTTTATTAGTACTCTATATGGTATATAAGTGTATGTAAAGATCGTCAGAATCCAATTCCGAACACTTTGATTTTTCCCGGAAATCCACTAGATACGGAAAGAATTGAGTATAAGATAACAGGATAAAAATGATTTAAATTAAAGGAGTATAAGAGAGGATCATAAAAGGAATTTAATATATTGAGAAAGGTTAAGGAAACCTAAGTAATAAGATCCCGGGTATGATCCCTCAAACGATAAACGAGAACGAAAGTTAAGCGAACCGTATAACAGATCAGCGGTCATTAGGCAAACAATTAGAAGCTAATCAAAGAGATTAGAGGGGGTGATGTCATCCAACCAATGAGAAGAGGGCAAGAAAGAGATGATGACATAGCAATATGACATAAGCATGACATAAGGGGAAGGAGGTGTGGTTGGTTTTTAGCCACACAATTTTCAAGGTTAATAAGGTAATTAACCAAAATCAAATCAAAAACAACCAACCAAAACAAATAAAAGCAAAAGCACAAAAAACATTTCATCTTCTTCATCTTGCTCTCGGCCTTTCATCTTTTCCAAGGATAGAAAAATCAAAATCCTAGCTCCAAGCATTGTTAAATCACAAGGTAATTATCTAAGGTTCCTTGTACATAAATATGGATATCCTATAAGTTTAAGCTTCTAATTCCTTCACAATCTCTTCCAATAAATTAAGGAAGAAGATGGTGAATAGTAACCTTCAAGAAATAACTTTGGTTTTCTTGATTTTTTATGAAAGTTCAAGGTAGCTTAAGCATAGATCAAGGCTTCTTTAGGCTTCCTAGCTACTCACATCACTTCAAGGAAGGTATATCATCTCCAAACCCTAGCTTTACATTGTATATTAGAATCATTTTGGTTGTTATGGTAATAAAGTAGCTTAATGCTTGTTGGTTTAAAGTTTGGGTTGGAATGGTGGTGAATGGAGTGTTGAAATCTTATGGTTTGGTTAAAGGATTTAAGTATAGTTAAATTCAAGTTTAAGAATAAGTATAATTGTTAATATTGATTTTATGGGGGCTGTTGTAGTGTAATATAGATGGACTTTGGTTGTATGAATTGATTGGTAGTTGGATTGATGTGAATTGGAGTGTTATAAATTTGGGAAATCGCGTAAACATAGCCGTCGTAATGCCCGATTTACCGTAGACTGTTTTTGTTCTTAACATCAGAACCCTTGAACTCTCTGTTAGGTTTTTACCATTGCCATGTTTAGATAGTTCATGTTACGAGCTTCGTTTTGATATGTGGTTCGTTTGATTCCGATATACGGTTTAGGAGAAACGGCCGTTTTAAGTAATGACGTTTCGCGAACAAAACATTACCCCTCGCCTTACATTGAAACATAGGTTAAAGACCTAAAAAGGGTTAATTGGTGTATGAAACAATTATGTTAAGTGTGTTAGGCAGTTGGTAAGACACTCGCGAAGGAATCTCCTTAAAACTCGTAATGGTTAAATTATTAAAAATGGTGGAGCCGAGGGTACTCGAGTGACTTAAGAGAATCAGTAAGCGCAATACGAGCGTTAGAGTCTGAGTTGGTTAGAGTATAGATTTACAAGTGACTTTGGTTTAATTCCAACTTACTTGTTGCTTATAGGTTACCAGACTCGTCCCGAGCCATTCGTAACCCCCAGTCGCTCAGGCAAGTTTTCTACCCGTTATACTGTTGTTGTGATGTATATATGTATATGCATTATCTTGTGATAGATGCATGTTGGTTAATTAGCAAATTTTGCGATATATTGAAGCATGCTGATATGGTATATATATGCATGCCTGTTTCGTATTCTTGCCATATATATCTATTGGTTCAGTTGATAATACCTATGCTAGAGAATAGCGGTAATTTGCATATACCCTTAGTATAGGGACCCAAAGGTGAAAACATTTTCTAAAACCGGGAGTCGAGGATCCCGAGTAGATTTTATATATATATATATATATTTATATATATATATATGGTTATAGTTTTCAAAACTATTAATCGAATAAGGTTTATTCGATAACTTTATATTATTTAATGAATATTATTTCGAATATTCATTCGAGGACTTATGACTCAGCTTATTTATTTATTGAATATTATTTCGAATATTCATTCGAGGGCTTATGACTTAGCTTATTTTGTTTATTGAATATTATTTGAATATTCATTTGAGGATCTATGACTCCGATTATTTGCTGAGATATATTCTTTATTTTATTAAAGAATAAGGTGTCGATAATCAAAATCGCTTTTGATTATTCAAATAAAGATAGTACTTTCGTATAGGTATATCTTTGGTTATTTAATATTCATTTCAAGTATAAGTTTTAAAACTTCTACTTCAATTATTTTTATAAAGATTATTCTTTATGGGAATATTATTTAAATAATAATATTCAGATATTTTCTAATATATTGGGACTGATTTATTTTGTTAAATCAGCATCACTCCAAACATTCTTAAAAATGTTTTGCGAGTCTTCAAAATGATTTTTAAAAGTTAGAGCGGATCCTAAAACTCATTTTTATATTTAAGATCCTCCTTTCGAAGAGGATTTAAATACTCGCTCAAAACCTGAGGGATCCGGCTCTGTGGTGTGTTTTATATTCGCAACAAGGTTGCTGTTTTGATAAATGAATTGATTACTTACCCAACACTCGGGAAGTAAAATTCTTGGAACAAGTTAATCCATTAACAGGCATCGCCTGGGAAATATCGGTGAGTTCTCCTTTCCAACTAGATACGACTTCTTGGTGGAGCCGTATCAACAAGTTTCTACTTGGGGAAAGGGGGAACGAGCTTTACGTTTCAGAGTCATGGATTTCATCTGAACTAGGAGTGGCGTAAGTGGTCGAGTGGCGCCGGCCCAGCCTTATTATATTGGCCCAAATGGCCTGGAAGTTCCGCTAAGGCGGTCCATTCCTTAGGAGTTCAGTGTTCGGTTGACAAGTAAATCCGACAGGTTCTCCTCTACATGTAGAAAATGGTGGGGTTGCACTACTACGACTGATCATCGTAAGTGGTCTTCCTGGCGCGGCAAACTCCCGTAATGAGTTCATCATCCGATTGGATATTTCTGCAACACTACCCAGAGCACTTCGATAGAAAGGCTACGGTTGGGCTATTGTTGAGTGTTGGCAGGGTCAAGTTTTCAAAATGATGTTTGCATCAAATGAAGTATCTCGTAACTTCATTTTATTTTGATGATATTTTAAAGATTTAATCTATTCAAATCTGGTCTTGTAGTCTCATCTATGTGATGAACTTTTGAAACTAATTATAACTTGAACGGTGGTAGCTCAAGTAGTATTTGGAAAAGATATAAGTATATTGGAGTATCTTGTAACTTCATCTTTTAAACTTATATCTAGTAAATGATTATCTTATGCATGACAAAGATTTTCAGAAAAACGTTGAGACAAGGTTAGATATATGAGATCACCTTGCAACGATATTTTTTATACAGTTATACACTGGAACTCTGTGTGTATTATGCATGGAAGAGGACTTCCAATATTTTGAAAAGTATATATGTATATATACTGAATATTTTGCGACTTCATCGCATTAAGATATCAAACTTGGTTCATTTCTTTTGACCAAGACTTTCATGAGTACTATGAGAAGGCTCATATATTGTAAATTATTATACATATTATTTTGGTGGGCTTGCTGCTCACCCTTGCTTTCTTCTTTCATCACACAACATCAGATAGACAAGATGAACAGGACCAAGCTCCCAATTCGCGAACGGATAGGAAATGTTCCGCAGTTTCCTATAGGCGTTGATGTCGCTGTAGCTGAGGTAGGAGCTACCAATAGGCTAGGCTTTCAACTTTTGATGTACCAGACTTATGTATATTATGAATTGTAATAATGGCAAAGAAATGTAATTTTATTTAGAAACCTGTTTAAGGTGTATTGGCATATAATTGTGGAATAAAGCGACCTGTGATTATATTTTTGGATGTTCATCTCTGAGACTATAACTTGTGGTGTATGTGTTTATTGTGGGGTCACAGTACAGAGTAGTTGATTAATTATTAAGATTGGGTGTTATTAAGGGAAATGGAACTCGTGACAACCCGGATCCCCAACCCGGATCCCCGACCCCGTATTTGGGGGTGTTACATTAGACCTATACCAGAACTTAACAGTCATCAGAACATAATTTCTTAACTCAAAAAAATGCCCATCTTAGTAAATCCTCATACAAGTTCTGAGTTATAGACGTCAGAACTTAATCATCAGAACGTGTAACTAGAACTTGTCCTCAGAATTTGTGCAGTAATGACACAATGACTGTTTATCTAAAATAACATAGACCACCACAGAAATTTTCATCATTCAGATGGAGTGATTAGTGTGTGCATTAAGCTAAATAACAGACAAAGAGTAAAGTCTGATTCACTTCAGTACATCTTAGAAATAAGGCATAACTAAAATTTTGCTAAAGAGCTGTCATTGTCCTGAAACCTACTGATGAATGAGTTCATGCTTGAGTCCACCTCAACTGTTTTGTGCTAATTTTATGCATCTTTTGAAATTCTATTTTACAGTGGCTTCTCAGTGTAAGTGAGTCACGACTGTTTATCAGAATTTATGCTATTATCAGAGTATTTCTCCAGTAATCATAGAGTGTGAAAAGTCACCAAGAAAATATTTTGCTTTTCTAATACATATCTACTTAATACCAGCAATGCACTTGGGTCGTCCCTTCAACATTTTTACTCTAGATCTCAAAGGAGTACCTGATTTTATTCTTTGATCTTTTTGCTTTTTCTTTTGATAAGTGAGGTTTATCAGCACTTAGTACATTCAGCAGTTTTACTAGTATCAGAACTTAACAGATGAGTAGCATTATTCTAATTTGTGACTTAGTAATAAGATATACAAAGTAAACTTAACTAAGCTCAATTATCAGAATTTGCTAGTGTCATAGGGTTTCCACTGAAATAATTACTTCTTACATGGAATCATTTGTTTATTGAAGACTACTAGGTCAGTATCTAGCACAGTTATCCTCATAGGATAGAATAGGTACTTGAACAGACATATCACTTATCAGAGTTTAGAAACATATATCAGACAACAGTCAGTACTTAAAGACATTTATCAATTAAGCACAGAATACACAATGAGATTAATTCTGTAAATACTGAGCATAAAGTCTGATAACACAGAACAAGACTAAGCGGATTTAGAGAAAGAACCTGAAACCATTCCAAGTTCATTTACCAATCTTGTAAAAGTAGCTTCACACAGTGGTTTTGTGAAGATATCTGCTAGTTGTTGATCTGTGGGAACAAAATGCAATCCCACTGTACCTTCATCCACATGTTCCCTGATGAAGTGGTACCTGATGCTGATGTGCTTTGTCATTGAGTGTTGAACTGGATTACCTGTCATAGCAATAGCATTTTGATTATCACAGTAAATAGGGATTTTGAAATATGTTAACCCATAATCCAGTAACTGATTCTTCATCCAAAGAATCTGTGCACAACAGCTTCCTGCAGCAATATACTCTGCTTCTGCAGTTGATGTGGAAATTGACTTTTGTTTCTTGCTGTACCAAGAAACCAATCTGCCTCCAAGAAATTGGCAGCTTCCACTTGTGCTTTTCCTGTCAATTTTGCAACCTGCAAAATCTGCATCTGAGTAACCTATTAGTTTAAAATTTGATTCTCTAGGATACCATAATCCCAGAGCAGCTATTCCGTTAAGATACTTAAAGATTCTTTTTACAGCTGTTAAGTGAGGTTCTCTTGGATCTGCTTGAAATCTTGCACAAAGACAGGTAGCATACATGATATCAGGTCTACTAGCAATTAGATAGAGTAGAGAGCCAATCATACCTCTGTAGTCAGTAATATCTACTGATTTACCGGTATCCTTATCCAGTTTTGTCGCAGTGGCCATTGGAGTGGATGCACTTGAACAATCTTGCATTCCAAATTTCTTCAGCAAGTTTCTGGTGTACTTGGTTTGACAAATAAAAGTGCCTTCCTCATTCTGCTTGACTTGATGGCCCAGAAAATAGCTAAGTTCCCCTATCATACTCATCTGATATCTTGACTGCATTAGCTTGGCAAACTTTTTGCAAAGTTTGTCATTTGTAGATCCAAAAATGATATCATCAACATAAATCTGGACCAGAAGTAAGTCCTTTCCATGGTTGAGGTAGAACAGTGTTTTGTCTATTGTCCCTCTGTTGAATCCACTTTCCAGAAGAAACTGAGCTAAAGTCTCATACCATGCTCTAGGAGCTTGCTTAAGTCCATAAAGTGCTTTATCAAGCCTGTAGACATAATCTGGATGTTTGGTATCTACAAAACCTGGAGGTTGTTCAACATATACCTCCTCCTCCAATTCTCCATTGAGAAAAGCACTTTTCACATCCATTTGAAAGACAGTAAACTTTTTGTGAGCAGCATAAGCCAAGAATATCCTTATGGCTTCTAACCTAGTAACTGGTGCAAATGTTTCATCATAATTAATTCCCTCATGTTGAGAATATCCTTTTGCAACCAGCCTTGCCTTATTCCTTGTAATTATGCCATCACTGTCAGTTTTGTTTCTGAATACCCACTTTGTACCAACAACGGATCTATTCTTTGGTCTTGGCACTAGGGTCCAGACTTTGTTTCTTTCAAATTCATTCAACTCTTCCTGCATTGCTTGCACCCAATCAGCATCTTGAAGAGCTTCTTCCACTTTCTTTGGCTCAGTCTGAGAGAGAAAAGAATTGTAAAGGCATTCATTTGAAGTACCTGTTCTAGTTCTGACACCTGTATCAGGATTTCCAATTATCAAATCAGGTGTATGTGATTTTGTCCACTTCCTTGCAGATGGAAGGTTTTCTCTAGAACTGGATGCTCCCCCATGATCCATGCTATTTTCATTTTCATTTTCTAATGCTCCCCCTGAAACTATGCTCTTTGAGTTGGATTCTTCAGTATTTAGATTTTCAGCACTATCAGAACTTGGCTTATCAGAACTTGACGAATCAGAACTTGAAGAGCCAGATGCATGTTCTGATGTTTCTTGAGATGTGGTAGGATCTTGAGTATGCTCCCCCTGCATAGGTGCATCTTCCTTTGACGTAGTCTCCACAGTTTCAATAACATCAGAGTTTAATCCATCAGAGTTTACAGTATCAGGACTTAGACTATCAGGATTTTCTGTATCAGAATTTGAGTCTTTATTTTCAAATCTCAGCTGATCATGGTCAATGAAATCTTCAAGACCAGTAATCTTTTTGTCATCAAAAGAGACATTGATAGATTCCATGACCACTTTTGTTCTCAAATTATAGACTCTAAAGGCTTTTGTGGAAAGTGGATATCCAACAAAGATTCCTTCATCAGCTTTTAGATCAAACTTTGATAGCTGTTCAGGATGAGTCTTGAGAACAAAACACTTGCATCCAAATACATGAAAATATTTCAGATTTGGCTTCTTTTTCTTCACCATCTCATATGGTGTTTTTCCATGCTTGTTAATGAGTGTTGCATTTTGAGTAAAACAAGCAGTCTGCATAGCTTCAGCCCAGAAATAGGTTGGAAGCTTTGCTTCTTCAAGCATTGTACGTGCAGCTTCAATGAGAGTTCTATTCTTCCTTTGAACAACTCCATTTTGCTGTGGAGTTCCAGGAGCAGAAAATTCCTGCTTTATTCCATGGTTTTTGCAGAACTCTTCCATTATCAAATTCTTGAACTCAGTGCCATCATCACTCCTTAAAACGTTCACAGAATCTTTGACCATTTTATCCAGATGTTTGATATGATCAATCAAGGTTGATGCAGTTTCACTTTTTGTATGCAAGAAATACACCCATGTGTATCTGGTGAACTCATCCACTATGACCAACGCATACTTCTTCTTTGCAATAGACATGACATTTACTGAACCAAATAGATCAACATGTATTAGATGATAAGGCTCAAGAATTGATGATTCAGTCTTGCTCTTGAATGAAGATTTTCTTTGTTTAGCTTTCTGACATGAATCACAAAGACCATCAGGAGCAAATATTGTGTTTGGCAATCCTCTCACAAGATCTTTCTTGACCAGTTCATTTATATTGTTGAAATTTAAATGAGAGAGTTTCTTATGCCAATTCCAGCTTTCTTCAATTGATGCTCTACTCATCAGACAGATTGCAGAACCATCAGTACTTGTTGAAAGCTTAGCTTCATAAATGTTACCACGCCTGTATCCTTTCAGAACAACTTTGCCTTTAGATTTACTCACAATTTCACAGTGTTCTTCAAAGAAATCAACATGATAACCTCTGTCACAGATTTGACTTATACTCAGTAGGTTGTGTTTAAGTCCTGAGACTAGAGCTACTTGTTTATTTATGACACTTCCAAGATTGATATTGCCATATCCCAATGTTTTTCCAATGTTGCCATCTCCATAAGAAACACTTGGGTCAGCTTTCTCCACAAAGTCTGATAGCAGGGCCTTATTTCCAGTCATATGTCCTGAACATCCACTGTCCAGAACTAGAATATTTTTCCTATTGCCCTGCAATCACAAAGACCACTAATTATTAATTTTAAGGACCCAGACTTGCTTGGATCCTTTGGCCTTATTAAGTTTGTTAACATTTGCAGCGGATTTAGCATCAGAGTTTATGTTAACATTTTTCTTATCAGAACTTACACTATCAGACTTTGAATCAGAATTTACACTAGAAGGAACAATGGAAACTTTCTTCAAAGAAGGTTTTATTTGATAATAATCATAGTACAAACTATGATATTCCTTACAAGTATAAATGGAATGCCATAAACTACCACAATGAAAACAAGGATTTTGTGGTTTATATCTAACAGACTGACTCTTAACTCCTGATTTTGAAGGTAAGGAGTTAATATTCTTATTCTTCCTGCAAAAAGAAGCCAGATGGTTAGAACTTCCACAGTTATGACATGTTTTCCTAGGAGCATCAGGAACAGGTTTATAATCATTGCTTTTATTCACACCTTCATTTCCATTCCTATTTTTCCTAGGTGATTTTACCTTGTTTGCATTCTTGACATCTTTCAGCTTATGCTTAAGCTGTTTCTTTGTCATTAAGCCTATGTTCACTTCAGCTGTCTTTTCCTGTTTTAGTTTATCAGAAGTTAATTTCTTTGTAACTTCTGATTTTTCATTTTCAGACTTTACAGTTACAAACTTAACAAGTTTTAACTTTGGCTTTTGCTTATCAACAGACTTAATTTCTTCAGTTCCTTTATCTTTCTTATCTTCTCCATAACCTAAGCCCTCTTTCCAGTTTCCACTACTTAGCAAATTTTGAGTTGTTTTGCCAGAGTTAGTCCAAGTCCTGATAATCTCTCTTTCCTTTTCTAACTCAGTTTTTAGAGATTCATTTAATTTTAGCACTTCATTCCTAACATAAAAAACATCATCTCTATCCTTCTGAGTTTGATGGAACATGACTAACTCTTTTTCTAAGAAATCATTTCTTTTCTTAAATGCAAGATTTTCAGAAGTTAATCTTTCACATGTTAAAGTTTGATCTCTATAACTAACAAACATGGTTTTAAGATATCTTCTCAACTCATTAATATCATCAGTATGAAAAGCATAAGTAGTCTGAGGTACCTTTGTTTCAGCAGCTTCAGAACTGCTCTCAGCAATTTCTTTATCAGCATTTGCCATCAATGCATAGTTTTCCTCACTTTCAGAGTCTGAGGTGTATGTCCAGCTTTTCTGCTTTGTGACAAGAGCCTTGCCTTTGTCACCCTTTACCTTCTTGCAGTCAGGAGATATGTGGCCTTTCTCACCACAGTTATAGCATTTAACATTGGTGTAATCTCCTCTGTCAGACTTTCCTCCTCTGCCTTCAGATCTTCTGAAATTCTTCTTATCAGAACTTATGCCTTTCCTGGAAAACTTCTTTCCCTTCCTAAACTTCCTGTATGCAATCTTTGTGATTCCTTTCACCATAAGAGCACACAGCTTCATCATCTCCTCATCAGCATCAGTCTCAGGCAAGCTTTCAGAATCTGAGTCATCATCACTCTCAGAACTTGATGACTCAGTATCAGACTTTATGAAAAGAGCTTTACCCTTGTCTTTCTTTGAGGAAGCTGCTTTGGGGAATTCTTCTTCAGCCTTAAGAGCAACTGTCCTTGACTTTCCTCCTTTCCTCTTGCTTCTTTGTTCCATCTCCAGCTCATGAGTCTTGAGCATTCCATAGATTTCATCAAGAGTTGTTTCATCAAGATTGTAGTTGTCTCTTATTATCATTGCCTTCAAATCCCAGCATTCAGGAAGAGCTAACAGGAACTTAAGGTTTGAATCTTCAAGATAATACTCTTTATCAACCAATGACAAATCATTCAAAAGTTTGACAAATCTATCATATAAATCATTCAATGACTCATTAGTCTTTGAGTCAAAGTGTTCATACTCTTGAGTGAGTATTGTCTTCCTGTTCTTCTTAATTATGTCAATTCCCTGACACCTTGTTTCCAGAGCATCCCATATCTCCTTAGCAGTCTTGCAGTTGATTACCCTGTTTGACATTACATTATCAATGGCGCTATGCAGTAAGTGTCGTACCTTAGCATCCTTAGCAATTGATGCTATGTCTTCAGCAGTATAATCACTCTTCTCTTTTGGTACGGTCTTTGCTGCTTCACCTGCAACTGCAACAGCAAGCTTGGTTGGTTTGTGAGGGCCTTCCTTGATTCTATCAAGGTATTCTGGATCTGTTGCTTCCAGGAACATGGTCATCCTTACCTTCCATATGGGATATTCAGATGGTCTTAGTATGGGAACTCTGATGGTCTCATACCGACTCTGAATTTGTGTCTTTGGTGATTCCTCAGTTTTGGTAGGCTTATTTGGAGTTTCTGTGTCCGACATGATTGTGTTTGGATCTTTAACTGTATGTATGTTAACAGATAGGCTCTGATACCAATTGTTAGGTCACACACACACTGTAGAGGGGGTGAATACAGTGTATAGTACACTCAAATCGAACTTTAAGAACTTAAGTAACAGAAAACAAACTTTATTGAAACAATAAACTCTGTTAGAGTATGGAACTGTTACCTCTCAGTGATGAACAAATATCACGAGAGCTGCTAGGGTTACAATGAATAATCTTCTCTAATAATGATAACACTTATAGTGTAAACCCTATGTCTGTGTTTATATACTACACAGTTACAAGATAATCGCTAATTGATATGGAATATAATTATGCTTCCTAAAATATATCAATCAGATATCTTTTCTTCTAAGTATTCCATTCTTTACGGAATTCCTTCTTCATGCATATCTCTTCTTATGTTTATCTTGATCTTCTTTCCTTTAATCAGCTACTGTCCTTATCTGATTGTCCTTCAGCACTTAAGTTCTGATATTTATCTTCTGATGATTATCTCCTGATAACATAAGTACTGATATCCTTAAGTCCTGACTTCCAGTATAAGTACTGATCAACAGTTAAGTACTGATTTATCCTATTCAAGTAAGATCTGAAAGCTAAACATAAAACATATTAGCCATGACATTATCAAATATATCTAACATAAAGGCAAGGCACCTGTCACAAAGAAGAAAAGCTGGACAGACACTTCAGATTCTGAAGATGAGAAGAACTATGCCTTGATGGTAAATGCTGATAGCAGTACTGACACTACTGAATTGAAGGTACCTCAAACAACTTTTGCTTTTCATACTGATGATATTAATGAGTTGAGATTATATCTTAAAACAATATTCATTAGTTTTAGAGATCAGACTTTAACATGTGAAAGATTAACATCTGAAAGTCTTGCTCTTAGAAATAGAAATGACTATTTAGAAAAGGAGTTAGTTTTTCTTCATCAAACTAAGAAAGAAAGAGATGAGGCTCTATATGTTAGAGATGAAGTGCTAAAAATGAATGAATCTCTAAAAATTGATTTAGAAAAGGAAAGAGAGATTATCAGAACTCGGACTAACTCTGGCAGAACAACTCAGAATTTACTAAGTAGTGGAAACTGGAAAGAGGGCTTGGGTTATGGAGATGATAAAAGTGAGAAAGAAACTGTGCAAATTAAGCCAATTTTTGTAAAGCAGTCTGCTAAGACAAAGGTAAATCCTGTTAAATTTGTAGCAAAAACTGTAATGTCTGACTCTGAAGAGATGAAAGATTCTAAGACAGAAGTAAAAGAAAAGTCAACTTCTGACAAATTAAAACAGGATAAACCAGCTGAAGTAAACATAGACTTAATGACAAAGAAGCAGCTTAAGCATAAGCTAAAGGAGATTAGAAATGTGAACGAGGTAAAGGAAGCTAGGAAAAATAGGAATGGAAAAGAAGTTGTGAATAAAAGTAATAATTATATGCCTGTTCCTAATGCTCCTAGAAAGAAATGTTATAACTGTGGAAACTCTAACCATCTTCCTTCTTTTTGCAGGAAAAATAAAGATATAAACTCTTTACCTCCTAGATCAGGAGTTAAGAGTCAGTCTGTTAGGTTTAAACCACAAAATCCTTGTTTTCATTGTGGCAGTTTATGGCATTCCATTTAGACTTGTAAGGATTATTATAGTTTGTACTATGATTATTATCAAATAAAACCTTCTTTAAAGAAAGTCAGTGTAAATCCTTCTAGTGTAAATTCTGATGCAAAGTCTGATATAAAGTCTGATAACAGCATGTTAGCATAAACTCTGAAATTAAATCCGCTGCAAATGCTAATAAACCTGGGTCCTTAAAAATAACCAATAGTGGTCTTTGTGATTGCAGGGCAACAGGAAAAACATCCTAGTTTTGGACAGTGGATGTTCAGGACATATGACTGGAAATAAAGCCCTGCTATCAGACTTTGTGGAGAAAGCTGGCCCAGGAGTTTCTTATGGAGATGGCAATATGGGAAAAACTCTGGATATGGCAATATCAATCTTGGGAATGTCATCATTGAGTCAGTAGCTCTTGTCTCAGGACTTAAACACAATCTGCTAAGTGAGAGTCAAATCTGTGACAGAGGTTATCATGTGGATTTCTTTGAAGAACACTGTGAAGTTCTCAGTAATTCTACAGGCAAAGTAGTTCTGAAAGGTTACAGGCATGGTAACATATATGAAGCCAGACTTTCAACAAACTCTGATGGTTCTACAATCTATCTGTTAAGTAGAGTATCAATTGAAGAAAGCTGGAATTAGCACAAGAGACTCTCTCATTTAAATTTCAACAACATAAATGAGCTAGTAAAGAAAGATCTTGTGAGAGGACTGCCAAAATCAGTATTTGCTCCTGATGGCCTTTGTGATTCATGTCAAAAGGCAAAACAAAGAAAATCTTCATTCAAGAGCAAAACTGAATCCTTAATTCTTGAGCCTTATCACTTACTGCATGTTGATCTATTTGGTCCAATAAATGTCTTGTCAATTGCAAAGAAGAAATATGCTATGGTTATAGTGGATGAGTTCACAAGATACACTTGGGTGTATTTCTTGCTCAAGAAGAATGAAACTGCATCTACTCTAATTGATCATGTCAGACAGCTGGATAAGTTGGTCAAAGATTCTGTTAAAATAATAAGAAGTGATAATGGCACTGAGTTCAAGAATTCAATCATGGAAGAGTTCTGCAAAGACCATGGAATTAAGCAGGAATTTTCTGCACCTGGAACTCCACAGCAAAATGGAGTTGTAGAAAGAAAGAACAGGACTCTCATTGAAGCTGCATGAACTATGCTTGATGAAGCAAAGCTGCCAACCTACTTTTGGGCTGAAGCTGTGTAGACTGCTTATTTTACATAGAATGCTACACTCATAAACAAGCATGGAAAAACACCATATGAGATGGTGAAGAAAAAGAAGCCAAATCTGAAATACTTTCATGTATTTGGATGTAAGTGTTTTGTTCTTAAGACTCATCCTGAACAGCTGTCAAAAATTGATCTAAAAGATGATGAAGGAATTTTTGTTGGATATCCACTTTCCACAAAAGCCTTCAGAGTCTACAATTTAAGAACAAGGGTTGTCATGGAATCTATCAATGTATCTTTTGATGATAAAAAGATTACTGGACTTGAAGATTTCAATGACCATGATCAGCTGAGATTTGAAAATGAAGATTTAAATTCTGATTCTGTAAATTCTGATGGCTTAAATCCTGATCATGTAAGTTCTGACGGGTTAAATTCTGATGTCATTGAAACTGTAGTAACTACTCCAAGGGAAAATGCACCTGTTCAGGGGGAGCAAGCTGAAGATCCTACCACAAATCAAGACTCTCAAAAAGCATCAGAACCTGTCACTGGCTCTTCAAGTTCTGATTTATCAAGTTCTGATGAGCCAAGTTCTGATAATTCTGGAAACTCTAATTCTTCAAATCCTGAAGGATCCAACTCAAATTCTGAAGTCTCAGAGAGCATAACTACAGGGGGAGCATCAGAAAATGCTGATAGAGACAGCATGGATCATGGGGGAGGATCCAGTTCTAGAAATCAACTTACATCTGTAAGGAAGTGGACCAAATCACATACACCTGACTTAATAATTAGAGATCCTGAAGCAGGTGTCAGAACTAGAACAGCAACATCAAATGAATATCTCTATCATTCCTTTCTATCTCATACTGAACCAAAGAAAGTAGAAGAAGCTCTTCAAGATGCTGATTGGGTGCAAGCAATGCAGGAAGAATTAAATGAATTAGAAAGAAATAAAGTCTGGACTCTAGTACCAAGACCAAAGAACAGATCCATTGTTGGCACAAAATGGGTGTTTAGAAACAAAACTGACAGTGATGGCATAATTACAAGAAACAAAGCAAGGTCGGTTGCTAAAGGTTACTCTCAATAGAAGGGTATTGATTATGATGAAACATTTGCACCAGTTGCTAGATTGGAATCCATAAGAATCTTTTTGGCTTATGCTGCTCACAAGAAGCTTAAAGTCTTTCAAATGGATGTGAAAAGTGCTTTTCTCAATGGAGAATTGGAAGAAGAGGTATATGTTGAACAACCTCCAGGATTTGTAGATCCAAAATTTCCTAATCATGTCTACAGACTTGATAAAGCACTTTATGGCCTTAAGCAAGCTCCAAGAGCATGGTATGAGACTTTAGCTCAATTCCTTCTAGAAAATGGATTTAACAGAGGCACAATTGATAAAACACTGTTCTACCTCAACCATGGAAAGGACTTACTTTTGGTACAGATATATGTTGATGATATCATCTTTGGTTCTACAAATACCAAACTCTGTGAAAGGTTTGCAAAATTAATGCAGTCAAGATATCAAATGAGTATGATGGGAACATAGCTATTTTCTGGGACTTCAAGTCAAACAAAATGAAGAAGGTACTTTCATAAATCAATCCAAGTACACCAGAAATTTACTGAAGAAATTTGGAATGCAATACTGTTCAACTGCATCCACTCCCATGGCCACTGCAACCAAGTTAGATAAAGATACTGGAGAATCAGTAGATATTACTAACTACAGAGTATGATTGGCTTATTACTCTATTTAACTGCAAATAGACCTGATATCATGTATGTTACCTATCTTTGTGCAAGATTTCAGGCTGATCCAAGAGAACCTCATCTAATAGCTGTGAAAAGAATTTTCAAGTACCTTAAGTGTACAGCTGATCTAGGATTATGGTATCCTAGAGAATCAGATTTTAAGCTAATAGGTTACTCAGATGCAGATTTTGCAGGATGCAAAATAGACAGGAAAAGCACTAGTGGATGCTGCCAATTTCTTGGAGGCAGATTGGTTTCTTGGTTTAGTAAGAAACAGAAATCAATTTCCACATCAACTACAGAAGCAGAATATATTATTGCAGGAAGCTGTTGTGCACAGATTCTTTGGATAAAGAATCAGTTACTGGACTATGGGTTAGAATTTACTAAAATACCTATTTACTGTGATAATCAAAGTGCTATTGCTATGACAGGTAATCCAGTTCAACACTCAATGACAAAGCACATCAGCATAAGGTACTATTTCATAAGGGAACATGTGATGGAAGGTACAGTGGAATTGCATTTTGTTCCAACAGATCAACAACTAGCATATATCTTCACAAAACCACTATGTGAAGCTTCTTTTACAAGACTGGTAAATGAACTTGGAATGGTTTCAGGTTCTTTCTCAAAATCTGCTTAGTTTTTGTTCTCAAGCATCAGACTTTATGATCAGTGTTTACAGCTTGTCTTACCTACATGTAATATGTGCTTAAACAGTAAAATATTAAATATTGATTGTTATATGATGTGGTTCTATATACTCTGATAGTGTTTTGAATGTTCAGTGACTATTCAATCCAATGAGGATTATTGTGCTAGATGCTGACCTAGTAGTCTTTAACATACTAGAAATCCCATGTTTGAATTAGTTGTTTATGGGGAAATTCATTAACACAAGCAGATTCTGATTTTGAGCTTAGTCAAATTTACTTTGTGTATCTTACTACTAAGTCACAAACTAGATTCTTGCTTCTTATCTGTCAAATTCTGATGTCAGTAAATCTTAAGGATGAACTACATGCTTGATAAGCCTCACTTATCTGAAGAAAAGAAAAGAAGAAAATCAAAATCGGGTACTCCTTTGAGATCTAGAGTAAATATGTGAAAGGAAATACCCATGTGCATTGCTGGTATTAAGTAATATGCATTAGAAAAGCAAATAAATGTTTCTTGGTGACTTTTCACATTCTTTGATTACTGGAGAAATACTCTGATTATAGCAAAAATTCTGATAGCAGTTGTGACTCACTTACACTAAGAAGCCATTGTAAAAAGAATGTCAAAAGATGCATAAAATAAGCACAAACAGTTGAGGTGGACTCTTGCATAAATTTATTCTATAGTAGACTTCAAAATTAAAGACAGATTTTAAGCACTTTTCTTAGTTATGCCTTATTTCTAAGATATACTGAATGTAACAGCCTCAACCCCGGGGTCAGGAGTTGACGTCACTAAACATAATTACCAAAAAATATAAATAACAGAATTATTATTAAAATATACTAACTTGACCCCAAACCAAGATCCGATCCAGGTTCAAGTATAATTCAGGTTCCCAATACTACAAACTCTTTATTCAACATCTAACACATTCTAAATTTATTTAGCAACTCCTCAGACCTCATGGCCTGATACAAACTACCTCAGAGGAGCCGGGTCCAGTAGGGGCGGGAACATAGGTCGGTCGGACTGATCTTCTAGGCATCTGCGAAATATACATAACAGTTTGCAAGGGTGAGCATAATCGCTCAGCAGTACCAAAATATGAATAACAGAATAAAACAGTAATATAACAATAATAGGAACAGAACTGTAATTATGATATCAACCTTATGCAATAAAATCAGAGAAAAACTGGATATCACTAACTAGCATGCTTCATCAAAACAATATAGCAGTGTGCTGTAAAAACACCAGAGTCTAATTTTAGCATGCTAGTCACACTTGTAAAATTACTGTATCGACTATTCGTACCCTTACGGGAATCACAAAATCCAAATCAGATACGTAACGGATATGTGAAGACAGCTGATCAGGCTATCAACACCAGACAGCTCCAACTGCCATTTCATTTATGGCTCCAACTGCCATCTCATTTACCTGTTCCGGAACTCAGAGACTAGCTAGGTCTCTGACCTGCTGGACTAATCGGTTATACAGTACGCGCAACCGAATTATCCTCTTCCGCCACCTCAATAGGCCTACTATGGCCCCAACGTATCCCATATCTGATCGTTTTAATCCAGTTTTCAAAATCATCACTTTTACCTATCTCTTTTCAAAATCAATTATGTCACAGCACACTATTCAAATCCTCTTTTCATTTAAATCACATTTAGAGATAGGTGTTTTCAGAAGTTACTTTTCCCCAAAACATAATTTTAAACAACATTTTCAAATACGGGGGATACGTAACTTAAAACATTTATGTTCCATTACGAAAGTACAACATTTAGTTATTCACATATACTGAACCATACAAGAATGGTCAGGGTACTTGCCTTGCAACGCTTTACAAAACCCTAAGTAGCTTTCACGCTGACTTTAATCCTGGGAAAACTCGATCGGAATCTACAAATACCCTAATCAGTTACACCAACATGCTTGATATCCTCAAATTCTACAACTCAATCCGATAACCCGGCTCGTATTATTATTATACACATAAACCCGTAATCACATAGTCACGTAGTCGGAAATATTGTTAGGGGTAACACGTATAAATACATATATTTTTGAACATATTTTTAGGAAATTTTGGCAGCATCTTATTTATTTATAAGACTACCTGTCGATTACAATCGACGTCATCAATCACACAATCCACAATATTACTTTTATACAACTTACATCCCAACATCAATCACAATTAATTATTTAAGTCCAAAAATATTTTACATAATCATTTTATTTATTTATAAAATTTAGGACTCAGAACATCGTCATCACCGTCCACCGTCCGCTCGTAACGAGTCAACGCGGTACGGCGGCAAAATTTATTGGTGCCTGAAATATTCGGGTATCCAAATAAATTCTACCGATTATTCGAAAATATTTCCTGCACGAATTATTAATAATATCACGGATATTAATCAAACAATTCCTGCATAAAAAGGGATTAAAATTAATTAGTAAAATAATAACAAAATTTCACACAGACTGCGCACAAACACACCCAACCGCGCGTGTAAATCACGCGCCACCAGAACCATCAGAACGGAACAGAGCAACACAACAGGAAACAAGGTAACCACCACACACAACTCAAACATACGCATACAATTTGTATGTATATATATAAGCATCCACAGAGATGAAACTAGGAAACTCTCCGAAATAACCGGCTGGAAGCTCACCGGAAAGCGGCGGAAAATGGAAGAACAGGGGCGGCGAAAGAACAGGAGGGAGGAGAGAAAAGAGACTGTGAGTGGAGAAGAGAGGATGAGAGACGAAGATGAGAGATAACGAGAGAGAGACAATCGAGATATGGTGGAGCGAAGCCGGGGAGAACAGGGGGTGGGGGGTATTTTATTTTTATTATTATTTTTTTTTCTCCTTTACTCCAATTGCAACACGTAGCACTAATTTTACTGAATGCTGACACGTAGAGTTTGGGATGAATATGAAGGTTTGATAGTCTGTTTCGCCCCGAAACTCGAATTTAAACGAAATAAGGTGCGAATAAAACAACCTCCAAAAATTACGAAAATAGCTTTAAAATATTATAAATATCCCGAAGTAACTAAAAACGTAAATTTCGAAATTTTAAACTAATTTTTAAAACACAATTTATACCCGCTTTTAACAAATAAACGAATCAACGCGCGGGTAAAATAAACCCCAAAAATTCCCAAAATAATTTTAAAATTCTCATAATAATACGAACTTAATAAAATGTAATTTTCATGATTTTTAAAGATTTCCATAATTAAATATGGATTTTAGCATTAAACACACTCAGAAAATCATTTAAAATTAAATAATTATCAAAATATTGATTTCTCAAAAAAATAATTATTGAAATTATAAAATTAGAAATCCAATTTTAAAGACAACCCAAATATTTATGGAATTAAAACTACAATAAAATCACTTTTACAAGCGAAATAAAATCATATAACTCACCAATAAATCACACAATTCCAATCCCACATATCAACAATCATAAATAATTAAATAACATCAATAACCGCTGCTAAACTCAATAGACACATTTTATTTATTTACTTAAACCTTTATTACACTTCCAAATATTAGAAATAAAATGAAAATACACGAGTCATTATATCCTTTCCCCCTTAAAAAGATTTTGTCCCCATAATCTGACTTAATTAAACAGATGAGGATATTTATCAAGCATGTCTGATTCTAATTCCCAAGTAGACTCTTCTACTCAAGGATTTTTCCACAAAACTTTTACTATAGGAATCGATTTATTCCTAAGGACTCGTTGCTTACGATCTAGGATTTGGACCGGTTGTTCCACATAGGACAAATCTGGTTGAAGCTCAATCGGTTCGTATTCTATGACTTGATTCGAATTAGGGACATAGGGCTTCAACATAGACACGTGGAACACATTATGAATGTGTTGCCACTGCGGTGGTAACGCTATCTCATAAGCGACCTTTCCCACTTTCTTCAAAACCTCAAAGGGTCCTATGAATCTAGGGCTAAGTTTACCCTTCTGACCAAATCGTACTAACCCTTTCCAAGGTGATACTTTTAGTAACACCAGAGCTCCTATCTCAAAGTCCATATCTTTCCTATGCAAATCTGTGTATTTTCTTTGTCTATCCTGAGCTGCTTCCAACCTTTTCCGAATCAACACCATGGCTTCTTTGGTCTGCTGAACCAACTCAGGACCTAACACTTTCTTTTCTCCTACCTCATCCCAGTACAACGATGATCTACACTTCCATCCATACAAAGCTTCGTAAGGTGGCATCCCAATACTGGCATGGTAGCTGTTATTATACGAGAACTCAATCAAAGGTAGGTGCTCATCCCAATTACCTTTAAAATCTAGAACACAGACTCTCAACATATCCTCTATGGTTTGAATCGTCCTCTCACTTTGGCCATCCGTCTGAGGATGATAAGCGGTGCTCATATTCAATTTCGTTCCTAGGCACTCTTGGAATTTAGTCCAGAACCTGGAATTAAATCTCGGGTCTCGATCCGACACTATAGAAACAGGAACTCCATGTTTGGTAACTATCTCATCCAAGTATAACTTAACTAGCCTTTCCAACGAATACCTTTCATTAATCGGAAGGAAATGCGCCGACTTAGTCAACCTATCAATGATTACCCAAATAGCATCATGATTCGCTCTCGTCTTTGGTAATCCCACTACAAAATCCATAGTAATCTCTTCCCATTTCCACTGGGGAATCTCCAAAGGTTGTAACAATCCACTCAGTCGCTGATTCTCTGCTTTCACCGTTTGATACACGTGACACTTACTTACCCAATTGGCAATATCCTTCTTCATTCCTGGCCACCAAAAATTTCTCTTCAAATCCTGGTACATCTTGGTACTACCAGGGTGGATAGAAAACCTAGAGTTATGAGCTTCTTGCAATACTTCGTTCTTCAATTCCGTTACATTAGGAATCCAAACTCTGGACGAAAATCTATACAAACCTTGACTATCTTTTTGAGTACATAACTCTTCTCCTGTCAAAGTATCCAACTCTTGTTCCATAACTCCTTCTTGACACCTTTTGATCTTTTCCATCAATGTTGGCTGGAAAGTAACTTCATATAGTTGCTCCTGACTTTCATTAAGTACTCGAACTTCAATTTCCATTCTTTCCAAGTCTCGTGCCAATTCCTCCGCAATCTTAACCATATTCATCCTTTCCTTCCTACTCAAGGCATCAGCCACTACATTGGCTTTACCTGGGTGATAATTAATCGAACAATCATAATCCTTAATCAACTCCAACCACCTTCTTTGTCTCATGTTCAAATCTTTCTGCGTGAATATGTACTTCAGGCTCTTATGATCTGTGTAAATATCGCATTTCTCTCCATACAAGTAGTGACGCCATAACTTTAAAGCAAATACTATAGCTGCCAATTCAAGGTCATGAACTGTATATTTTTGCTCGTGAGGTTTTAGCTGTCTGGAGGCATAAGCAATCACTTTGTCATGCTGCATTAACACACAACCCAATCCTTTCAAAGAAGCATCACTGTAGATTACAAAATTTCCCGTCTCATCTGGTAATGCTAATACTGGAGCCGTCACTAATCTCCACTTCAATTCCTGAAAACTTTCTTCACACTTTTCCGTCCAAACGAACTTCTCATTCTTCCTGGTCAACTTGTTTAATGGGGATGCAATCTTCGAGAAGTCTTTTACGAACCGTCGATAATATCCTGCTAATCCAAGGAAACTCCTTATTTCCGTTGGTGTCTTCGGTCGCTCCCACTTTGATACGGCTTCGATCTTTACTGGGTCTACTTTGATACCTTCCTTACTTATTACATGACCAAGAAACTGTACTTCCGTCAGCCAAAACTCACACTTAGAAAACTTCGCATATAATTGTTTTTCTCTTAACTTCTGTAGGGCAATCTGTAGATGCACTGCGTGATCTTCTGGATTCTTCGAATATATGAGGATGTCATCAATAAATAAAATAACAAACTTATCCAGATACTCCTTGTATACCCTATTCATCAAATCCATGAAAGTCGCTGGTGCATTCGTCAATCCAAACGATATCACTAGAAACTCGTAATGGCCATACCTTGTTCTGAATGCAGTCTTGGGGATATCCTCGGGCTTTATCTTCAGTTGGTGGTAGCCAGATCTTAAGTCAATCTTTGAAAATTAACATGCTCCCTTAAGCTGATCAAACAAATCATCGATTCGCGGCAAAGGATACTTATTATTTATCGTCAACTTGTTCAGTTCTCTATAATCAATACACAATCTCATACTTCCATCCTTTTTCTTCATAAATAGCATTGGAGCACCCCACGGGGAAATACTGGGTCGAATAACTCCCTTATCCAATAATTCCTGAAGTTGCTTAGCCAATTCTTTCATTTCCATTGGGGCCATTCTGTATGGAGCCTTGGAAACTGGTTCAGCTCCAGGTATCAAATCAATGGAAAACTCTATCTCTCGATCAGGTGGCAATCCTGGTAACTCTTCTGAAAAAACGTAAGGGAATTCTCTTACTATAGGGATCTCATCCAAAATAGGGGTCTCTTTCTTCGTATCCACTACATGAGCCAAGTACGCTTAACATCCTTGCCTCAGCAATCTTCTTGCTTGCATCACTGAGAGGAACTTCATATCTTGCCTCTGGCGTTGGTAACTAATCCTTTTATTATCTGGGGTGTACATAACAACTCTCTTTTTCTTACAGTCTATATTCGCCTTATGTAAAGATAACCAATCCATGCCTAAAATAACATCAAAGTCGCCCAACTCGAAAGGTATTAAGTCAACAGGGAACATATACCCTGAAATCTCGAGGAAATATCTAGGACAAAATTTTTTTACAGGTACTTTATCTTTATTAGCCACTTCTATGGTTAGAGGTTCGTCTAAGTCTTCTAACATCAATTGCATTTTATTCACACAATTCACAGATATAAAAGATTTGGACGCTCCCGAATCAAACAAAACGTTACCAGGTACGGAAGTATGAGTAAGCGTACCTGCAACCACATCAGAGTCATGAACTGGAGACTTCTGGGTCATCTTAAAAGTCCTAGCTCTCGTAGTACTGGTTGCTGGTCCTTGAGACACACTCCTTCCCGCATTACCTTGGGTTACTGACTTGCAATTCCTAGCTATGTGTCCTACTTTGCCGTAACTAAAACAAGTAACTCCTTGAATCTCAGACTTACATTCCGTGGAATAGTGACCTTTCTGTCCACACTTAAAACAATTAACATTCTCTCGGCACTGTCCATTGTGCTTTTTCCCACACATCCTACAATCAGCCACTGGCTTACTCATTCTCGTCGGGGCAGAGTTAACTGAAGTAGTACCGGGTTTAGCCTGGGGAACATCCTGCCTCTTGAACCTCTTATTCTTATTCCTTCCAAACCAACGCTGAAACTTCCGATTCGCTATTCCTGATTCTGATCTAGCGGGTCCACTTTCAGATTTCCTTTTCTTCTCACCCTGCTCCTTTGCAGCTAACTTCTGATCACTCTCTATCACTAGGCAGCCTGAACTACCGAAGTATATATCTTGAGTTGTAAGGCTACAACTCCACTCCTTATTTCTGGCTTCAACCCTTGCTGAAACCGCTTCGCTCGTTGGGCTTCTGAACTCACATATTCTGGTGCTATACATGCCGACTCCGTAAACTTTGCTTCATATTCCGTGACACTTTTATCCCTTTATTTCAATTCCAAAAATTCCACTTCCATTTGACTATGGAGACAGTCCGAAAAATATTTCTCCAAAAATAACTCTGTAAATCTGGCCCATGGAACTGGACCTTCTCCTTCTTGGGCTCGCGTAGATTCCCACCAATAATTCGAGTCATTCTTTAGAAAATAACTAGCATAATCAGTCTTTAAGTTCTCACTCACCTTGGTGAGCGCGAACGCCTTTTCCATCTCCTTCAACCATATCCTGGCAGCAACAGGATCTACCTCTCCTTTAAACTCTGGGGGCTTCACTGCTTGAAAAGACTTAAAACTAACATCCTGATTTGCCCCTCTTATCTCATGCTGCTGCTGGATTTGTAGTTGCTGCTGTTGGATTTGTTGTTGTTGTTGTTGTTGTTGTATGAGCTGATGTTGCTGTTGTTGTTGTTGTTGCAATTGTTGCTGTTGTTGCTGGAATTGTTGTTGCTGTTGGGCCAGCTGTACAGACTGCTGAAGCAACAAGTTCATCATGTCACTCACGGAAGGATCCCCTGCAGATCCGTTATTGGGCTGAGAGTTTCTCTTTGGTGGCATCTCCTGAAACATAACAGTCATATATAAGAAAATGGATTGCTCCGGCAGTTTATATTTATGCATCGGGAGAGCGTTGCCACTAAGACAATATTCTCATTCCCATTATAATTGGATCCGTCCTGAGTGAATGATTATAATCTAAAAATGCCAGCAACAGAAACAACAATAATAGCAACCCACAATATATATAAAAACTGAACAATAAAATAAAGCAGCTGAAATACAATAATCAATAGAATCCAACCAGTACAACTGAAAATCCGACTAAAAAGAACCATCCGAATACACACCAAAATTGGCTGTCATAACAGCCTCGCCTACTACAAACTATCACAACATAATGTACATATACAAGATAAACAACTACAGAACTCATAGAAGTCACCCTGAGCTCTGCATCTCTCTGCTGCAACTCTGTCTAGCCACTACCACTGCCACCAATGGAACCTAGCTCAACTACTATCCAGTTCACTATGTCCTGATACTGCACCGCTCTGAACTCTGAGCTAATGAAATGGTCAACAGATCTAGCCCTCTCTACAGCCATCAGGGTCAATGCTCGCACACGGGCTCGCACCTCAGGGGAAGGGGCAGAAATACCCTGAAATGGTGCAATAGGTACCTGGTCTAACTGAGCAGCAAACTCCGGACTCTGCTCTCTGATAAAGGAAGTATTCACCACCCCCTATGGACATGGTAAGGGATCGGTGAAGAAGTACCACTAGGGGCCACAGGAGGTACTGGAGGTCTCATCATGGAAGAACTGGGACCGCAGCCGGGAGGGAAATCCCTGACAGCAGACACAGACCTACGAACCCAACGGGGACGAGGACCAGATCCAGGGATGTCTCGAGGCACAAAAGAAGGAATAGGGGGAGGAGGCATAGGGGTCTCCTCAGTAACAGCATCAGGGGGTCTCTCAGAATCTGAGCTATCTGAATCAGAATGATTCTCCCGAGATGGAGAACCCGAAATCGCAATAGGCCACTGCCAACATAATAAATATACAGGCAAGACACAACCAGGTCAAGGCAATTCTATCAAAACATTTAATAGATGCTAGGGTAACGCTGTCGGAACCCTCAACTGACTCTAAAGGTTTGCTCCTCTATATGAGTTGCTGACTCACACTTAAAGACTCACATTATCACCTACTCGGCACAATCCCTAACCTGAATCAGGGACTTGAACCTGTAGCTCTGATACCAACTGTGACGGCCTCAACCCCGGGGTCAGGAGTTGACGTCACTAAACACAATTACCGAAAAAATATAAACAATGAAATTATTATTAAAATATACTAACTTGACCCCAAACCAAGATCCGATCCAGGTTCAAGTATAATTCAGGTTCCCAATACTACAAACTCTTTATTCAACATCTAACACATTCTAAATTTATTCAGCAACTCCTCAGACCTCATGGCCTGATACAAACTACCTTAGAGGAGCCGGGTCCAGTAGGGGCGGGAACATAGGTCGGTCTGACTGATCTTCTAGGCATCTGCGAAATATACATAACAGTTTGCAAGGGTGAGCATAATCGCTCAGCAGTACCAAAATATGAATAACAGAATAAAACAGTAATATAACAATAATAGGAACAGAACTGTAATCATGATATCAACCTTATACAACAAAATCAGACAAAAACTGGATATCACTAACTAGCATGCTACATCAAAATAACATAGCAGTGTGCTGTAAAAACACCAGAGTCCAATTTTAGCATGTTAGTCACACTTGTAAAATTACTGTATCGACTATTCGTACCCTTGCGGGAATCACAAAATCCAAATCAGATACGTAACGGATATGTAAAGACAGCTGATCAGGCTATCAACACCAGACGGCTCCAACTGCCATCTCATTTATGGCTCCAACTGCCATCTCATTTACCTGTTCCGGAACTCAGAGACTAGCTAGGTCTCTGACCTGCTAGACTAATCGGTTATACAGTGCGCGCAACCGAATTAGCCTCTTACACCACCTCAATAAGCCTACTCTGGCCCCAACGTATCCCATATCTGATCGTTTTAATCCAGTTTTCAAAATCATCACTTTTACCTATCTCTTTTCAAAATCAATTCTGTCACAGCACACTATTCAAATCCTCTTTTCATTTAAATCACATTTAGAGATAGGTGTTTTCAAAAGTTACTTTTCCCCAAAACATAATTTTAAACAACATTTTCAAATACGGGGGATACGTAACTTAAAACATTTATGTTCCATTACGAAAGTACAACATTTAGTTATTCACATATACTGAACCATAAAAGAATGGTCAGGGTACTTGCCTTGCAATGCTTTACAAAACCCTAAGTAGCTTTCACGTTGACTTTAATCCTGGGAAAACTCGATCGGAATCTACAAATACAGAATACCCTAATCAGTTACACCGACATGCTTGATATCCTCAAATTCTACAACTCAATCCGATAACCCAACTCGTATTATTATTATACACATAAACCCGTAATCACATAGTCACGTAGTCGGAAATATTGTTAGGGGTAACACGTATAAATACATATACTTTCGAACATATTTTTAGGAAATTTTGGCAGCATCTTATTTATTTATAAGACTACCCGTCGATTACAATCGACGTCATCAATCACACAATCCATAATATTACTTCATCATTTTATACAACTTACATCCCAACACCTATCACAATTAATTATTTATGTCCAAAAATATTTTACATAATCATTTTATTTATTTATAAAATTTAGGACTCTGAACATCGTCATCACCGTTGTAACACCCCCAGATCCGGGGTCGGGGATCCGGGTTGTCACGGTCTTTCTTTCCACAATATCACTTCACTTAATTAATAATAAATAACCTCATGCTGTGACCCCACACTAACACACACCACAACCCGTTATAGTCTCAGAGATGAAATTGAAATAAGTACAAGTCTTTGAATCCACAATTTAAAATTATTACAACCAAAATGATTACTTGATAATTTACAGTTAATTGCCATTATCTGCCACAAGTTATAATTATATATAATTTGATTCTCAAAAGTAGATGGTCTGAACTACAATGGATCTACCTCTGCAGCTATAGCAGCTACAACATCATCGGGAAGACGCGGGACGCTTCCCACGCGCTTGCGCTGGGTCTGCTGGAGTCTGGCCATCTCTCCTAACTGTTGTTGTGTGATGAAGAAATAAAGCAAGAGTGAGCCTTACAGCTCGCAAGATAATATATATAGTGATAACAATAATATAAGTATCTAAATGGATACTTAATAGAATCTCTATCATATGCAAGATAATTACTTACTAGATATAAGTAAAAACAAGGAATGAAGTTACCAATACTTCACCACACTTATATCATTTATAAAGCTACTTGAACTACCACCGTTCAAAGTATTATAAGTTTTAAGAAAAACATCCCATAGATGAGACCACAAGTTAAGACTTGAATAGATTCAATCTTTGAAATATTATTGAATGAAAAAGTTATGAGATACTTTATTTAGTCCCGATATATATATATCCACATATATATATCTCTTTAAACATTTCCTGGAACCTCTGTTATGTAAAGTATGAACAGAGTTTGAAACATCCAATGAATTTTGGAAAGGAAAAGAATTTTGGCATAAACCAGATATCTTGCTGATCAAGCAAAGATACCAATAAGTAACCTTTTCTACTGTAGATGGATGAATTCCTCACCGGTCATCACCCTAGCCGCATTAGGACCTCGCGCTAGACCGTTACCCGGCCCCTCACGCGTTGATGGACTGCCACCCAGCCACTTACACAATAATAGACCGTACCCCGGCCTGTCGCTTATGCCGACTCAATTAGATGGGCTTACTTCCCGAACGTTGGGCAAGTAATCAATTCATTTACCAAAACTGCAACCTCGTTGCGAATATAAAATACACCGCAGAGCCGGATTCCCCAGGTTTTGAGCGAGTATTTAAATCCCCTTAAAAGGAAGATCTTAAATATAAAAAAAAAGAGTTTTGGGATCCGCTCTGACTTTTAAAAATCATTTTGAAGACTCGAAAACACTTTAAAGAGTGTTTGGAGTAAAGCTGATTTAATGAAGTAAATCAGTCCCCAGAATATTTAGAAAATGACTGAATATTATTATTTAAATAATATTCCCATAAAGAATAATCTTTATAAAAATAATTGAAGTAGAAGTATTAAAACTTATACTTGAAACGAGTATTAAATAACCCAAGATATACTTATATGAAAGTATTATCTTTATTTGAATAATCGAAAATAAGTTTGATTATTGACATCTTATTCTTTAATAAAATAAAGAATATATCTCAGCACATAATCGGAGTCATAGATCCTCAAATGAATATTCAAATAATATTCATAAATAATATAAAAGAGTCATAAGTCCTCGAATGAATATTCAAATAATATTCAATAAATAATATAAAAGAGTCATAAGCCCTCGAATGAATATTCAAATAATATTCAATAAATAATATAAAAGAGTCATAAGCCCTCGAATGAATATTCAAATAATATTCAATAAATAATATAAAAGAGTCATAAGCCCTCGAATAATATTCGAATAATATTCAGATAAATAAATAAAAGGAGTCATACGCCTTCGAATAATATTCGAAATAATATTCAATAATAAAATAAAGTTAAAGCTATCGAATAAACCTTATTCGATTAATAGTTTGGAAAACTATAACCATATATATATATAAATATAAATATATATATATATATATATATATATCCATATCCATATATACAAAAATCTACTCGGGATCCTCGACTCCCGGTTTTAGAAAATATTTTCACCTTTGGGTCCCTATACTAAGGGTATATGCAAGATACCGCTATCCTCTAGCATAGGTATTATCAACTGAACCAACAGATATATATTTCAAGAATATGAAACAGGCATGCATATATACCATATCACATGCTACAATATATCGCAAGAATTTGCTAAATAACCAACATGCATCTATCGCAAGATAATGCATATACAAGTGTATACATCACAACAACAGTATAACGGATAGAATACTTGCCTGAGCGACTTGGGGGTGAGAAAGGCTCGGGACGAGTCTGATAACCTATAAACAACAAGTAAGTTGGAATTAAACCAAAGTCACTTGTAAATCTATACTTTAACTAACTTAGATTCTAACGCTTGTTTTGCGCTCACCGATTCGCTTAAGTCACTCGGGTACCCTCGGCTCCACCATTTTTAATAATTTAACCTTTACGAGTTTTAAAGCGATTCCTTCGCGAATGTCTTACCAACTGCCTAACACACTTACCATAAATGTTTCATACATTAATTAACCCTTTTTGGTCTTTAACCTACATTTCAAAGTAAGGCGAGGGAAAAAGTTTCGTTCGCGAAACGCCGTTACTTCAAAACGGTCGTTTCTCCTAAACCGTGCATCGGAATCGAACGAACTACATATCAAAACGAAGCTCGTAACATGAGCTATCTAATCATGGCAGTGGTCATAATCTAGCAGGGGGTTCTCGGGTCCTAATGCTATGCACAAAAACAGTCCAAAGAAAATCGGACGTTACGACGGCTATGTTTACGCGATTTCCAAATTTTAAACCATACAAAACCAACCACAAACCAACCTCAAATCCAACATACAACCAACATCCATCCTTATCACATCATAACAACCCCAACCAATTCAATTTAATCGTTCATACTTATGCTTAAACTTAACTTTAATCATACTTAAGTTCCTTTAAATCAAAACCACAACAATTACCATTCCATTTCACTACCATTCCAAATCCCAAACTCTAAATCATAACAACAAGCTACAATATCAACCCACTAATCAAAATCATCTTATAATATATAGGAATCTAGGGTTTGGAGATGGTATACCTTCCTTGAAGTGGTGGGTGGAGCTAGGAAGCCTTAAGAAGCTTTGAGAAGTCTTAAGAATGCTTGGATCTTCAAGAAAAACAAGAAAAAGTTCAAGTTAAAAACTTGAAAACACTATTCATTGTCTTCTTCTTTGATTAAATGAAGAAGATTGAGAAAGAATTAATGGCTTAAACTCATGATATAGTCCTAACTAAGCATGAAGATGATTAGGGAATTATCTTACCAATTTAGGAAGCTTGGATCTTGGATTTTGAAAAATCTTGCCTTTAAAAAGTAAGAAAGCCGAGAGCAATGAAGAACTAATGCCTTGGTTGCTTTTGATTTTTGATGAGAATGATTTTTACTTGGCTTGGTTGACTTGTTTTGTATTTGATTTAGTCAATTACTTTCTTGCCCTTGAAATTGTGTGGTTACAAAGCTACCACACCTCCTTCCTTCCCATGTCATGCTTATGTCATCCTCATGATGTCATCCTCCCTTCCTTGTCCTCTTTCTATTGATTGGATGACATCATTCCCACTAATCCCTTTGATTAACTTCCTAATCGTTTGCCTAATGACCGCTGATCTGTTATACGGTTTGCTTAACTTTCGTTCTCGTTTATCGTTTGAAGGATCATACCCGGGATCTTATTACTTAGGTTCCCTTAACCTTTCTCAATACATTATATTCCTTTTTATGATCCTCTATTATAATCCTTTAATTTAAATCCTTTTTATCCTGTTACCTTATACTCAATTCTCTCCGTATCTTGTGGATTTCCGGGAAAAACCAAAGTGTTCGGAATTGGATTCTGACGATCTTTACATACACTTATATACTTCATAGAGTACTAATAATATCCCAGAATATCCATAACAGAACCCCTACATAGTGTGGCGTGAAAAGTTTCTTCATTCAGCTAAAACACTATTCACAAGGGTTACAAAAAGTTGAAAATTTTGGGGTTATTACAGTCTCCCCTCCTTAAAAGGATTCCGTCCCGGAATCAAACAGAAAACAAATGGGGGTACTTTTCTAGCATTGTGCTCTCTAGTTCCCAAGTTGATTCTTCCACGTTATGATTCTGCCATAGTACTCTGACTAGCTTGATCACTTTGTTCCGAAGCACCTGCTCCTTCTTATCCATAATCCTTACTGGCTTCTCCACGTAAGTTAGATCCGGCTGCATATCCACCTGCTCGTACTCCACTATGTGCCTGGCATCCCGATGATACCTCCTTAGCATTGACACATGGAACACATTATGAACTTGTTGCAAATTAGGGGGTAGGGCTAGCTCGTAAGCTAACTTTCCAATCCGTCTTAATATCTCAAAAGGTCCAATGTATCGTGGGCTTAGTTTTCCTTTCTTTCCGAACCTCATTAATCCCTTCCAAGGGGATACTTTCAACAGTACTAAGTCCCCTACTTCATATTCCTTGTCCTTTCGGGCTAGGTCTGCATATTTCTTCTGTCTGTCTTGGGCTGCTACAAGTCGCCCTCTGATAAGATCCACTATATCTTTGGTCCTTTGGACCACTTCGGGTCCGAGCATCTTCCGCTCTCCTACTTCATCCCAGTATAAGGGAGATCGACACCTTCTTCCGTACAGGGCCTCATAAGGCGGCATTCCGATGCTAGCATGAAAGCTATTGTTATAAGAAAACTCGATCAACGGCAGGTGATCATCCCAACTTCCTTTAAGGTCTATTGCACAGACTCTCAACATATCCTCTAGTGTCTGGATGGTCCTTTCACTCTGTCCATCCGTTTGGGGATGGTACGCGGTACTCATATTTAACTTGGTCCCCGCACATTCCTGAAAGCTCCTCCAAAATCTGGAGTTGAACCTGGGGTCTCGGTCTGAGATAATGGACGCTGGGACTCCATGTCGCGTCACTATTTCCTTAAGGTAAATGTCCACCAGTCTATCGACTGTGTATCTCTCATTGATAGGAATGAAATGAGCTGACTTTGTCAGTCGGTCTATAATTACCCAAATGGCGTCGTGATTGGCTTTCGTCCTTGGCAAGCCTACAACAAAATCCATCGCTATCTGTTCCCATTTCCATTCGGGAATCTCCAGGGGTCGCAAAAGTCCACTGGGTCTCTGGTGCTCTGCCTTTACTCTTTGGCAAGTCAAACACTTGTTCACCCATTCTGCTACATCCCTCTTCATGTTGGGCCACCAGTAATATTCCTTCAAATCCCTATACATCTTGGTACTTCCCGGGTGAATGGAATACCTTGAACTATGGCTTTCATCCAAAATCTCATTTTTAAGTTCTTGAACATTCGGAACCCAAATTCGGTAGGAGTACCTCATTATCCCTTTATCATCTTTCTCGGTATGGATCTCCTCTCCAGTCATTGACTCTCTGTCTTCATTCATTATTTTCTCCTGGCACAATCTGATCTTTTCCAATAACTCTGGCTGCATTGAGATCTCAAAAAGCTTTTCAGTTCCGGTTCCGGTTACCTTTACTTCTATTTCCATTCTCTCAAAATCCCTTATCAACTCTTCCGAAGTCGTTATCATTCTGAGTCTTTCCTTTCTACTAAGGGCATCAGCCACCACATTGGCTTTCCCTGGATGATAGAGAATCTCACAATCATAGTCCTTGATTAGTTCTAACCATCTCCTCTGGCGCATGTTGAGCTCTTTCTGCGTAAATATGTACTTGAGGCTCTTATGGTCTGTGAAAATCTCGCACTTCTCTCCATACAAGTAGTGCCTCCAAATTTTTAAAGCAAATACTATTGCCGCGAGCTCAAGGTCATGAGTAGGATATCTAACCTCGTATTCCTTCAGTTGTCTCGACGCATACGCAATAACTTTACCGTGCTGCATAAGCACACATCCTAATCCTTTGTGCGACGCGTCACTATATATCACAAAATCTCCTTTTCCGTCCGGCAATGCCAATACCGGAGCCGTTATCAACCTTTTCTTTAATTCCTGAAAACTGTTCTCGCATTTCTCCGTCCATTCAAACTTCTCTGTCTTACGAGTAAGTCGTGTCAAAGGGGCTGCGATCTTCGCAAAGTCCTGTACAAATCTACGATAGTAGCCGGCCAATCCTATGAAACTCCTTACCTCTGTGGGTGTGGTTGGCCTTTCCCAATTTGAGACCGCCTCTATCTTGGAGGGGTCGACCAATACTCCTTCTTTATTGATCACATGTCCTAAAAACTGTACTTCATTCCGCCAGAATTCACACTTCGAGAATTTGGCATATAACTGCTCCTCTCTGAGTATTCCTAGAGCTATCCTCAAATGCTCTGCATGTTCTGCCTCAGTCCTTGAGTAGATCAAAATATCATCGATAAAAACTATCACACACTTGTCCAAGTACTTCTTAAATACTCTATTCATTAAATCCATGAAAGCCGCTGGGGCGTTGGTTAATCCAAAGGACATTACCAAGAACTCATAATGCCCATACCTGGTACGAAACGCTGTCTTGGAAATATCTTCGGGTTTAATCTTTAGTTGGTGATATCCAGTTCTCAGGTCGATCTTGGAAAAATAAACAGCATCCTTTAGCTGGTCGAACAGATCGTCTATTCTAGGTAATGGGTACCTGTTCTTTATGGTTAGCTTGTTCAACTCTCGATAGTCTATGCACAACCTCATGCTCCCATCTTTCTTCTTAACAAATAAAACTGGTGCTCCCCGCGGAGACACACTGGGTCTTATCATACCCTTATCCAAGAGTTCCTGCAATTGGATAGCTAATTCCTTCATTTCTAACGGGGCTAACCGGTAAGGTGCTTTTGAAACTGGCGCCGTCCCTGGGGCCAACTCAATAGCAAATTCAATCACTCTATCGGGTGGTAATCCCGGAAGGTCTTGTGGGAATACATCTTCAAATTCGTTGACTATTGGAATATCTTGTAAGTTGGGCACCTCCTTCTGCGTGTCCACCACATAGGCTAGGTAGGCCTCACTTCCTTTTCGTAGCATCCTTTTGGCCTGAGCCATAGTCAAAACTTTCTGCGTCTGCCTCTTTCCTCTAAATATAACTTCTTTCTTCCCAGGGATATTTAACTTAACTTTCTTCCCTTTACAGTCTATCTGAGCATCGTTGCTAGATAGCCAGTCCATTCCCAAAATCACATCAAACTCCCCTAATTTAAAAGGAATCAGATCAACACTGAAAGATTGCTCCCCTATGCCTATCTCACAGGCGGGGTGAATCTGGTTAACAGGAATAATTTCATGGTTGGCTATTTCTACTTGTAAGGGTTCTATCAAGGGTTTAGCCTTAAGTCTTAACTTACGCGCAAAGTCCCTTGATATAAAAGATTTAGTTGCTCCCGAATCAAATAAAACATTTGCACTGACTGAATTTAGAGAAAGGGTACCTGCTATCACATCTGAATCTTTCATAGCATCCTGGACTGTCATGTTGAAAGTCCTTGCAGTAGGTGGCTTATTGGAAGTAGCCCTGCTTGCTCCCGAAGCTGCTGGTTTGTTCATTGGGCATTCCCTCTTCCAATGACCTGGGCGTCCACACAGATGACAATTGGTGGTTGGAACGACGGCAGGGGTTGATGATGGGCACTTATTTGAATAGTGGCCCTCCCGACCGCACTTAAAACAGGTTACTGGCCTTTCTTTACACTCCCCAGTGTGATTCCTTCCACATATGTTACAGGCTGGCAATGGGGGCCGAGACTGGTTGGAATAGGACATTCTTGACTTCTGGCCGCCCTAGCTCACACTCACACTCATTGGTCGCTTAAACCCAGTGTTCCTTCCTGGCAGGGACACTGCTCCTCGATTAAATCTAGTTGGGAAGCTCCTTCCTGCGGAACCTCCACCCATGCTCATACTTTTCCTCTTTATTCCTTTCTTCTCTCTTTCCTTCTGCATCTGTTCACTTCCGACTTCTACAATCGTTGCCTTTTGCACCAGAGTGGCATAGTCCGTAAGCTCAAGGATTGCCACCCTATTCTGAATCCATGGTTTCAGTCCCTGCTGAAACCTCCTAGCTTTCTTTTCCTCGGTGCTCACAAACTCCGGCACAAACCTTGATAACTCAGTAAATTTCGCTTCGTACTCTGCTACAGACAAGTTATTCTGCTTTAGCTCCAAGAACTTGAGCTCCATCTGGTTTTCCATAAACCTCGGGAAATACTTTCCCAGAAACAACTAACTAAATCTCTCCCAGGTTATAATAGCATCTGTCTCCATGTTTTTCTTGGCCTCCCACCAGTAGTTAGCTTCTCCTTTCAGAAGGTAGGTAGCAAATACAGTTTTCTGTGCATCATCGATACTCAAAATCTCAAAAGATTTCTCCATTTCCTTTAACCATGCCCTTGCCTCAACTGGGTCGGCTGATCCGTGGAACTCAGGGGGCTTAAGGGACTTAAAAGCCCTGAAAGAGTTTGCCACTGCATTGTTACTTCCTTGAGGGGGTGGGTTGGGTTGACGTTCCAAATTCTGTCTTAGGAGTTGCATGAACTGGCTCATGGGATCCATGCCTGGGTTTGGTACTGGTTGCTCAACCTCGGTTTCTCCTTCTTCAGCCTCTATCTCAAATCCCTCAACATCATATGTTTCCTCTTCCTCTTCATACAGGGAGTCATCCTGTTCCACATAATCCTCATCTTCCTCTTCACTGTGTTCTTGGTTTCTATTGTCCTGATTATGGCTTCCCTGGTCCTCAGACCCAGGGTTCGCCCTAGTTCCAATCTTTCTTGGCGGCATGATTCTGATAATAATAAAAACAATTATTGGGAAAAATTCAACGTTAGGTCACAATCATATACAACATTGTGCCTTGCACAGCTCTTATAATGGGGAGAACGTATATCGCAATTCTATTATTTTAAGAAAGCTCTAATACGAAGTGCAGTAATAATAATAAAACAGTGATCCCGTCACTATGGAACTGAACCGAAAGGAAACAAATATATACATAATACGAGAATACATAGTTTGATCTGGTCAAAAGTATAACAGTGCTACAGTCATCTGTCCCAAAAGTGATACACAAGAGTCTATCTGTCTAGTCAGAAAAAGGGATGCTATATACAAGTCAACTATCCCGGAAAATTGGCTCTTACTAAGGCCTCGGCTAACTAGACAACTAGACTATTCCATCATCAATCCTGAATCACACACCGGAGCGGGTCAGCTCCCAAACCCTTTCCATCGCACGACGGAAGATATAGTCGGCCTGCCGCCTGGAGATCCTACCATGCCTGTCCCCCTGGAGAGATCTGAATCTCGCTCGGGACGTGAGCTCTATCCCCGTAAGCTCCCTCCTCAAGGATCGGGGTATAGAAGCCCTGGTCTCATAAGCTCAGGTACGCCTACCCGCCCTCTCTGCATCCAACTCCCTCCTGGCCTCATCTAGTCGGCCCTCGGCAACAGCCACTCGGGTCCTCAATACATCCTGAACATATCCATGAGCTAACGAAGACTGCCTGTGGGCAGGGTCAAGAGGTGGTGAATCCGGAGCCGCTGAGGGTGCCTCCTCGGTCTGCCTAGGCTCGGAAGTATGGGTCTCTGAGCTGTCATCATCAGGAATCCAAGATAGTGGTGGAGGGGTAGGGGCTCTAACCACCGGAAGTGTGGGTAATGGGATACCAGCATACACTACCATAGGTCCAACACGCTCCTCAGCTACTGGGACCTCATCCGGGTCCTCCTCATCTGAAATAGCAATGACCTCCGTCTCAGGCTCCTCTGAGGGGTCCTCCTCATCCTCCTCCATCTCAGGCTCCTCCTGATCCTCAACATCTAGCAATGCCTCATCATGCTCACGCTCGAACATCTCAGGGTCCTCTATCTCAGGCGCCTACACATTAAACGAGCTAAGTTACTATCATGATACTTATAAGGGTTCCCGTAAGGGTTTTAACTGTCAGCACTACTTTAAGTAGTCTGACCATGAACTTGGCAAGAGTTCTTATTATCTTTGTGAGTTTGTTATTATATCGTCGCATCATCTCTGAGGTTTATAACGCTTAGCTCTGATACCATTTCTGTAACACCCCCAGATCCGGGGTCGGGGATCCGGGTTGTCACGGTCTTTCTTTCCACAATATCACTTCACTTAATTAATAATAAATAACCTCATGCTGTGACCCCACACTAACACACACCACAACCCGTTATAGTCTCAGAGATGAAATTGAAATAAGTACAAGTCTTTGAATCCACAATTTAAAATTATTACAACCCAAAATGATTACTTGATAATTTACAGTTAATTGCCATTATCTGCCACAAGTTATAATTATACATAATTTGATTCTCAAAAGTAGATGGTCTGAACTACAATGGATCTACCTCTGCAGCTATAGCAGCTACAACATCATCGGGAAGACGCGGGACGCTTCCCACGCGCTTGCGCTGGGTCTGCTGGAGTCTGGCCATCTCTCCTAACTGTTGTTGTGTGATGAAGAAATAAAGCAAGAGTGAGCCTTACAGCTCGCAAGATAATATATATAGTGATAACAATAATATAAGTATCTAAATGGATACTTAATAGAATCTCTATCATATGCAAGATAATTACTTACTAGATATAAGTAAAAACAAGGAATGAAGTTACCAATACTTCACCACACTTATATCATTTATAAAGCTACTTGAACTACCACCGTTCAAAGTATTATAAGTTTTAAGAAAAACATCCCATAGATGAGACCACAAGTTAAGACTTGAATAGATTCAATCTTTGAAATATTATTGAATGAAAAAGTTATGAGATACTTTATTTAGTCCTGATATATATATATCCACATATATATATCTCTTTAAACATTTCCTGGAACCTCTGTTATGTAAAGTATGAACAGAGTTTGAAACATCCAATGAATTTTGGAAAGGAAAAGAATTTTGGCATAAACCAGATATCTTGCTGATCAGGCAAAGATACCAATAAGTAACCTTTTCTACTGTAGATGGATGAATTCCTCACCGGTCATCACCCTAGCCGCATTAGGACCTCGCGCTAGACCGTTACCCGGCCCCTCACGCGTTGATGGACTGCCACCCAGCCACTTACACAATAATAGACCGTACCCCGGCCTGTCGCTTATGCCGACTCAATTAGATGGGCTTACTTCCCGAACGTTGGGCAAGTAATCAATTCATTTACCAAAACTGCAACCTCGTTGCGAATATAAAATACACCGCAGAGCCGGATTCCCCAGGTTTTGAGCGAGTATTTAAATCCCCTTAAAAGGAAGATCTTAAATATAAAAAAAAAGAGTTTTGGGATCCGCTCTGACTTTTAAAAATCATTTTGAAGACTCGAAAACACTTTAAAGAGTGTTTGGAGTAAAGCTGATTTAATGAAGTAAATCAGTCCCCAGAATATTTAGAAAATGACTGAATATTATTATTTAAATAATATTCCCATAAAGAATAATCTTTATAAAAATAATTGAAGTAGAAGTATTAAAACTTATACTTGAAACGAGTATTAAATAACCCAAGATATACTTATATGAAAGTATTATCTTTATTTGAATAATCGAAAATAAGTTTGATTATTGACATCTTATTCTTTAATAAAATAAAGAATATATCTCAGCACATAATCGGAGTCATAGATCCTCAAATGAATATTCAAATAATATTCATAAATAATATAAAAGAGTCATAAGTCCTCGAATGAATATTCAAATAATATTCAATAAATAATATAAAAGAGTCATAAGCCCTCGAATGAATATTCAAATAATATTCAATAAATAATATAAAAGAGTCATAAGCCCTCGAATGAATATTCAAATAATATTCAATAAATAATATAAAAGAGTCATAAGCCCTCGAATAATATTCGAATAATATTCAGATAAATAAATAAAAGGAGTCATACGCCTTCGAATAATATTCGAAATAATATTCAATAATAAAATAAAGTTAAAGCTATCGAATAAACCTTATTCGATTAATAGTTTGGAAAACTATAACCATATATATATATAAATATAAATATATATATATATATATCCATATCCATATATACAAAAATCTACTCGGGATCCTCGACTCCCGGTTTTAGAAAATATTTTCACCTTTGGGTCCCTATACTAAGGGTATATGCAAGATACCGCTATCCTCTAGCATAGGTATTATCAACTGAACCAACAGATATATATTTCAAGAATATGAAACAGGCATGCATATATACCATATCACATGCTACAATATATCGCAAGAATTTGCTAAATAACCAACATGCATCTATCGCAAGATAATGCATATACAAGTGTATACATCACAACAACAGTATAACGGATAGAATACTTGCCTGAGCGACTTGGGGGTGAGAAAGGCTCGGGACGAGTCTGATAACCTATAAACAACAAGTAAGTTGGAATTAAACCAAAGTCACTTGTAAATCTATACTTTAACTAACTTAGATTCTAACGCTTGTTTTGCGCTCACCGATTCGCTTAAGTCACTCGGGTACCCTCGGCTCCACCATTTTTAATAATTTAACCTTTACGAGTTTTAAAGCGATTCCTTCGCGAATGTCTTACCAACTGCCTAACACACTTACCATAAATGTTTCATACATTAATTAACCCTTTTTGGTCTTTAACCTACATTTCAAAGTAAGGCGAGGGAAAAAGTTTCGTTCGCGAAACGCCGTTACTTGAAACGGTCGTTTCTCCTAAACCGTGCATCGGAATCGAACGAACTACATATCAAAACGAAGCTCGTAACATGAGCTATCTAATCATGGCAGTGGTCATAATCTAGCAGGGGGTTCTCGGGTCCTAATGCTATGCACAAAAACAGTCCAAAGAAAATCGGACGTTACGACGGCTATGTTTACGCGATTTCCAAATTTTAAACCATACAAAACCAACCACAAACCAACCTCAAATCCAACATACAACCAACATCCATCCTTATCACATCATAACAACCCCAACCAATTCAATTTAATCATTCATACTTATGCTTAAACTTAACTTTAATCATACTTAAGTTCCTTTAAATCAAAACCACAACAATTACCATTCCATTTCACTACCATTCCAAATCCCAAACTCTAAATCATAACAACAAGCTACAATATCAACCCACTAATCAAAATCATCTTATAATATATAGGAATCTAGGGTTTGGAGATGGTATACCTTCCTTGAAGTGGTGGGTGGAGCTAGGAAGCCTTAAGAAGCTTTGAGAAGTCTTAAGAATGCTTGGATCTTCAAGAAAAACAAGAAAAAGTTCAAGTTAAAAACTTGAAAACACTATTCATTGTCTTCTTCTTTGATTAAATGAAGAAGATTGAGAAAGAATTAATGGCTTAAACTCATGATATAGTCCTAACTAAGCATGAAGATGATTAGGGAATTATCTTACCAATTTAGGAAGCTTGGATCTTGGATTTTGAAAAATCTTGCCTTTAAAAAGTAAGAAAGCCGAGAGCAATGAAGAACTAATGCCTTGGTTGCTTTTGATTTTTGATGAGAATGATTTTTACTTGGCTTGGTTGACTTGTTTTGTATTTGATTTAGTCAATTACTTTCTTGCCCTTGAAATTGTGTGGTTATAAAGCTACCACACCTCCTTCCTTCCCATGTCATGCTTATGTCATCCTCATGATGTCATCCTCCCTTCCTTGTCCTCTTTCTATTGGTTGGATGACATCATTCCCACTAATCCCTTTGATTAACTTCCTAATCGTTTGCCTAATGACCGCTGATCTGTTATACGGTTTGCTTAACTTTCGTTCTCGTTTATCGTTTGAAGGATCATACCCGGGATCTTATTACTTAGGTTCCCTTAACCTTTCTCAATACATTATATTCCTTTTTATGATCCTCTATTATAATCCTTTAATTTAAATCCTTTTTATCCTGTTACCTTATACTCAATTCTCTCCGTATCTTGTGGATTTCCGGGAAAAACCAAAGTGTTCGGAATTGGATTCTGACGATCTTTACATACACTTATATACTTCATAGAGTACTAATAATATCCCAGAATATCCATAACAGAACCCCTACATAGTGTGGCGTGAAAAGTTTCTTCATTCAGCTAAAACACTATTCACAAGGGTTACAAAAAGTTGAAAATTTTGGGGTTATTACAACCGTCCACCGTCCGCTCGTAACGAGTCATCGCGGTACGGCGGCAAAATTTATTGGTGCCCGAAATATTCGGGTATCCAAATAAATTCTACCGATTATTCGAAAATATTTCCTGCACGAATTATTAATAATATCACGGATATTAATCAAACAATTCCTGCATAAAAAGGGATTAAAATTAATTAGTAAAATAATAACAAAATTTCACACAGACTGCGCACAAACACACCCAACCGCGCGTGTAAATCACGCGCCACCAGAACCACCAGAACGGATCAGAGCAACACAACAGGAAACAAGGTAACCACCACACACAACTCAAACATACGCATACAATTTGTATGTATATATATAAGCATCCACAGAGATGAAACTAGGAAACTCTCCGAAATAACCGGCTGGAAACTCACCGGAAAGTGGCGGAAAATGGAAGAACAGGGGCGGCGAAAGAACAGGAGGGAGGAGAGAAAAGAGACTGTGAGTGGAGAAGAGAGGATGAGAGACGAAGATGAGAGATAACGAGAGAGAGACAATCGAGATATGGTGGAGCGAAGCCGGGGAGAACAGGGGGTGGGGGGTATTTTATTTTTATTATTATTTTTTTTCTCCTTTACTCCAATTGCAACACGTAGCACTAATTTTACTGAATGCTGACACGTAGAGTTTGGGATGAATATGAAGGTTTGATAGTCTGTTTCGCCCCGAAACTCGAATTTAAACGAAATAAGGTGCGAATAAAACAACCTCCGAAAATTACAAAAATAGCTTTAAAATATTATAAATATCCCGAAGTAACTAAAAACGTAAATTTCGAAATTTTAAATTAATTTTTATAACACAATTTATACCCGCTTTTAACAAATAAACGAATCAACGCGCGGGTAAAATAAACCCCAAAAATTCCCGAAATAATTTTAAAATTCTCAGAATAATACGAACTTAATAAAATGTAATTTTCATGATTTTTAAAGAGTTCCATAACTAAATATGGATTTTAGCATTAAACACACTCAGAAAATCATTTAAAATTAAATAATTATTGAAATATTGATTTCTCAATTTTATAAAGTCCTAAAAATAATTATTGAAATTATAAAATTAGAAATACAATTTTAAAGACAACCCAAATATTTATGGAATTAAAACTACAATAAAATTACTTTTACAAGCGAAATAAAATCATATAACTCACCAATAAATCACACAATTCCAATCCCACATATCAACAATCATAAATATTTAAATAACATCAATAACCGCTGCTAAACTCAATAGACACATTTTATTTATTTACTTAAACCTTTATTACACTTCCAAATATTAGAAATAAAATGAAAATACACGAGTCATTATACTGAAGTTTATAAGACTTTAATCTTTATCCGATCATTTGCAAATGCACACACTCTCACTCCATATGAATGATGAAAATTACTGTGGTGATTAAGTTATTTTTAACAAACAATTTAGTATTATTTGCATAAATTCTGAGGACAAGTTCTGATGAAAGTTCTGATGATTAAACTCTGAAGAAACCAGTCAGTGTTTGTATGAAGAATCACAGAAATAGACATTCACTTTTTGAGTACAGAAGCCATGTTTCGATGACCGTTAAATTATGATAATAGTCAAGTTCTGATGCAAATCCTGATGGAAACTCTGATGCTTACGTGGCATTATTTATTTACTTGACTTATTTGTGGTTTTACTGTAACGGTCATATATATCATAAAATAATTAAGTGAGATAAAAAAAGTCATAATCATTTGGTTAGTGGGAAACGTGTTTAACTTGATAACTGCATGTACACAATAATTACTGCTTATTTCTCGTGCCCACTAACTATTGCTTTAACTAATTACTGGCTGACAGGTGTAAAGTGTCTGTTTCACTTCCAAAAAGAACTGTTGAGTGGAGAGAGTATTTATGTGGGAGTTAAAAAATTTTACAATCTTTTACCTACATTCTAATTCTTTTCTTATCTCTATTATTCTCTCTCTCTCTTTCTAATATTCTCTGAAGATCTATCTTTCACAGGCATTTTATCAAACACTTTGTAAACACACATTTTCTTACTTATTTCTTACAAAAATGGCACCAAAGGATATCATTTTCAGTGGAGCCAAGTTTGTTCCCAACAACTACATGGCTATTCTTTCTAAGGATGAAGCTCCATCAGAACTTCACTTCATCCAAAATTTTCTATCTTAAAGTGAGATTGGGTATGCTTTGACCCAACCAGGAGCAATCTCAGGAACGCAAGTGCTGGATTTTTGGAGGAGTGGTGTGTATGATGATGGTGGTGAAAATGGGTCCCCCAGTATCATATTTACAACAGGGGAGGATGAGCATGTGGTGACTTTGTCAACTGTTCGACAAGCACTACATTTGCCAGAAAACTGTATTTACAGTTCAATAGTTGAGGAGCCAGCCCTTCAGCAAATGATGGCCAATCTGGGCTATGAAAAGACTTTGGCAAAGCTTGGACAATTGAAGAGACCCCACATCAGGAGGGAGTGGAGTTTCTTCTTTGACTGCATCACCAAGGCCTTTGCAAACAAGTGCTCCAATTTTGATGCAATCCCAATCCTGAGTCAGCAAATCGGGTATTCTCTCATTAATCAAACTCATTTTGATTATGCTAGTGATGTGCTAGGATTTATTGGGGATAGGATGCAGGAGGACAGAAACACTGTATATTTTTCTAGATTTTGCCAACTTATTTACAGTTTATGTAGTTCTGATAAGGCCCAACTAGCTAGTGAGTTGATTGAACCCTTTAAAGTTGCTAAAAGGGCCTTCACTGACTTATTATCTACTGATAATAAGAAGGCTATACTAAGACCCCTCCAAATACCACAGTCAGTCAAACAGGTCTTAGTAAACTCTGATCCAGACACATATGCTTCTATATATCCTGATGTACAACCATCCCAACCTCCATCAGCACCTACAACCAATTAACCACCTACCACTTCTCAACCTCAACCAACTCAACCAACCATCAGAACATATTTCTAGCCAGCTCAGTCATCTTAACCTCAACCATCAGTACCTACCATCAAAACTTCATCCTCCAGGCCTAAAAGAGCAAAATCAGTTCCTAAATCTCCACCAAGGAGAAGAAGGATGATTCTTAGGGATGAATCTGATAATGAAGAGGAGCAAGTCCAGGTTTAAGCATCAGACCCTGTGACACTGGAAGATGAAAAGGCAACTTCTCAGAAAGAAATAGAAGCTGAAAATTCAGATATTTTGAAGAGAAAAAGACCTTCAAGTTCTGATGCTGCTCAGGCAACTCCTTCTCTATCAAGGAGATCAAAGAAACAGAGGGTAGGAAGGTATTTGGCACAACCTCCATCTGAGGATATTAATGAAGCTGAGGAAGGGGATCAGGAATCTCTAATCTCAAAGCCAATAGTAATTGAATTTTTGCCACCTCCAACTTAGGCTGAAGACACTGTTCAGGAAACAGTGATCACACCTCCTGTCTCTCCAGTCAAAGAAACAACAGTTGAAGATTCAGGATTAAGTCCTGAAATTGACCTTTCCTATCTTACAGGCTGAGATACCAACAACCCTAATTCTGGAGATAAATTCTGATGATCAGAATTTAGATGAAGTTGTTGCAGAATCACCTTCAGTGACACATACTTTAGTGCTGTCAGAAGATGATGATTTTTCTGCAAGTTCTGGAGAGTCAGCTCCAGTTAATACTCCAGCTCCCATTCTTGTAAAGGAGGCATTGATTGAAAAGTTTGTTGAACAAGCTGCTCCTATTCCTTGGGAAGAAACTCACAGAGGAGTGGAGTGGACCAAGAAGTGGAATGAATCTGATTTCATTCCAAGCTCCAAAGTTCTGACAGAGCATATTGCCAAAGCTGATGAGCTGATGACAAATTCTGATTTCAAGCATCATCTCAAAGTCACTGCTCTAAGTACCAAATCTTCAAGGTCTACACTCCTCATTTCATGCCAAGGTAGATAAACTTCTGGAATCAGCTGAAAAGCTAGATATGACTCTCAAGTTAGACAAGTCAAGACTTATCAGACCTATCCATGAGAAAGTTGAAGCTATTGAGAAGGTACAAGAAAAGCAACAAGCCCAAATTACTGAGGTCCTGCAGAATCAAGCCTCTCAACAAGCTCAACTTAATGAAATTTAATGTTCAGTAGAACTTCTTCTCTCTCTCCTACTACCAGATGATGCCAAAAAGGGAGAGAAGGTAGTTAAGTCCAAATGCTCACCTACTCAAATACTGAAGAAGAAAGATGATAAAGGTGATGACCAGGGAAACCCTAGCAAGGGCAAGGGTCAAGGTCAAGGACACAGCAGCAAAGTTTCTTCAAGGAAACTAATTTCTGATGCTAAAAAATCTTCTACACAGAAGAAGATATGTTCTGAAGCTGCTCAAACTCAAAATCTGATAGCAAGTTCTGATAATCAAAATCTGATATCAAGTTCTGATGTTCTGATTCAAGGAGGAAGTAAGGACTCTCAAAAGTTTTTGCAAAGTCTGAAGCTCAAAGGAAAGCAGACAACTGTCTACTACAAAGATCCTGAAATTCAGACACTTGATGAAGAGATTTCTAGAAGACAATTTCTCAAGCATAATCCTGGTATGGATTTAGAGAATCTCAAGGAAGAAGAAGCTAGATTTGCAGCTGAGAAGCCAAACTTAAATTCTAAAGCTTCTGATGTTAAGAAACCTCCAAGGCCTAAGGTAAAAGGCATTGTGATCAAGGAAAAGACAAATTATGAGGCTTCAAAGCCCATGACAAGATCACAGATTGATCCCAAAGATAAAGGGAAAGGAAAGGTTGATGAACCAACAAAGCCACAGGAGATGAAGATTCCTCAAATCCTGATAAAACCTATGTGCAAATGGTTCAAGTTTATGATGATACTGTTGTTGAAGATGAAACTGTTCAAATTCTGAAAAGAAGGAAGATAACTGAAGAATCTAAGACAACCTCTGACAAAGCTCAAGTTGTTCAGAATGAAGAACAGCAAGCAACAGAAGAAACAATAAATTTTGGTCAAGTCATCAAGAAATCAACCTCTGACAGTGCTCAAGTTGATTTAGATAAGATGAAAGTTGTTGATAAGAAGAGACTCCTATGGAAGAATGTCAAACCATCAGATCCAAAGAAAAGCCAATTGTTATCCGATTTCATGACTATTGGATTGAAAGCCAGAGAAGCAAGAGACAGAGCTGGACTAGGTTCTGATGAAGCTAAGATCAAGACAGGAGTTGAAGTGCTTACAAGTGATCCATTCGTATTGACTGACAAACCTCTTGAAGATGTTACACAGAAACACCTTGATAAGGTTATCTCTGTTCAAGTGGTACTGGATGCTCATGATAAGCATAATGTCAAAGAAAAATTGATTCTATTTCTTGAAAATGGAAGAACATATCAAATGTCAGAATCAGATGTGCTGAACAAATCTCTGAAAGAACTTCAATTTTTTCATTATCTTTTAGAGATAAAGTCTGAGATTACCAGGAGATGGTCAAATTTCATTATGAAGACCATAAGAGATAAAGCAAGAATTTCTGGTTCAAGGGTTATAGAATTCATTCCTAACATAGTTGAAGATGATGGAAGTGAAATTCCAATGAAGAAGGATTCTGCTAAACTTGAAGTGATTCTGAAAGAGAAATGTCTATACTACAATGAAGACTCTTCTCATCCAAGGGTAATCAGACTTGGTGATGGTTTGGAAAGAAACCATATCTCAGCACTTAGGACTGCAATCTACCAGATTGGAAGTCAGAATGAAGAATTGAAGCAAGTCAAAGCTACAATAGCTCAAGTCCTGAGGAATAAAGAAGAAAAGATGATATTAAACTTTGTCAAGAATCACATTGGATTCAGATTGACTCAGTGAGATTGGTAAAAGCTACAAGGACTGTAAGTTGTAGTTAGTTGTCTTATTAAACTCTTATTGCATTTGTACTTAAAATATTTTTGACATCATCAAATCTATTAACTTGTATATTTTTCATAATTTACAAGTTGGGGGAGATTGTTAGATATATTTGAGATGTCATGTCTAATCTGATTTGTGTTTAGTTTTCAGAACTTAACAACAGGACATATGAGGACTTACTGAAATTAGAACTTAGTGAAGTCAGAACTTAATATCAAAACTTAAGGCGTTAGAAGATACATATCAGTACTTAAGTGTGGGAAGACTTCAGATAAAGAATGCGGCCGATTTAAAGGAAAAGATCTGGACTAAAGCAAAAGAAGATATGCATGAAGAGTTAGAGGACTAGAAGACTTGTAGAAGATATCTGATTGATATATTTTAGGAGACAGAATTATATTCCATATTAATTAGAATATATCTTATAACTGTGTAATATATAAACACAACTTAGGGTTTACACTATATGTGTTATCATTATCGAGAAGATTATACATTGTAACCTAGCAGCTCGTAGTGATATTGTTCATCACTGAGAGAGAACAACAGTTGTTACGACCGGTATTTCTAAACCCTGTCTATATATAATTGTGTGTTTATAATTAAAATTTAAATTGTATGGAATTATAAATGTGGATGATCTATATGACTAAGTGCCTATAAACTAAGTGTTTAATGTATTAGTTTATATAAAAAAATTGAAAAGAAAATCTTATCATTTAGTATTTTTTAATGATAATCAAAAGTACTTCATTTTATATGAAAAATCGATTTTAAAAATCTTTTAACAATAAACTTTCAAATTTTATATCATTAAATTTCTAAAATCATAAGTTATTTTATGATATTTATTTTGTAATTTATGGAGGTGCATTTATATTTATAAAAATTGTTTTATATAAATTAGTTAATTTTTAAATTGTAAATTACTTAGTTGCCCATGCATGCCCATGCATGCAAATACCCTCCAATTCAATTTAAAAGGGCATAAGAGATAATTCATACCCCACTAACCTTCTTCTATCCACCAAAAGACTAAACTACCCTTGCATGCACTTTTGCTTGGTTATTGGAGAAGGGCACTTTAGTACATTCCAAATTCCACTATTGAATTAGTGCATGATGAACCATAAAGAGAGGAGTTAACCCAAAACCACACTCCACTCAAGCTCATCATTTTCACTCTCAAATTTTCTCTCCTCCCCCTCTCTTTTTCTTCATTCGGTCGAAGCCCCTTCCCCCATTCCCTTCAATTTTTCTTCATAAAATCCTTGCCATTCTAGTGTAATTCCATTACCCATTCATATAATATACACTTTACAAGAAGTTTCATGTTTAGGAGATGAAGTTTAATGCTTGCATGTCTTGATTTTATGTGATCTCCAAAGAGAAACTCTTAATTCATGTGAATTAAAGAGTTCTCTATGAGATATACTTTTTATGTACATAAACTAAGTGTTTCCATGAATAAAACTCTTTTAAAACCTTTGCATGCCACTGATCTCTAGTTCTAAAGTCATATTCTACTTTGCATGTTAGAGATAGGGCATTATTTTCAAGTATAATCATGTTATATATGCTCTTCTTTTCAAAAATGTACATGCATGCTTAGTTTGTGTTAAATTCGACCTTATATGTGCTTAATACAAATTGTTTCCTTGATATTATGCTTGATATTAGTTGTTAAAAGGTAGTGTGCATGATCTTTTGAAGTAGTTAAGTATTTTAAGTCGAATTTATGATCTAATAACCCTCTTGTTTAGTCAAACTTGATTTAGTGATCATCTTGAGTTGCATGTTAAGTTTTATTTTGCATGTTGGTACTATAGGGCATGGATGATCTCCATTATTGGTTGAGGCCTTATTTTAGAGTCTTATAGTAGTAAATTTTCCTTGGTTGATATTTAATTCGTGGTTTTAAAGTGGGAGTTAAGGTGGAAAGGCTAGGATAGAATCCTAAAAAAATTTCAAGATTTGCATGTGAGTTTTGTGTTAATTTTGAATGGGCATTTCTTAGGAATTGTTAGGCCCAAGCCACGGGGAGTTAATACTTGGGGTATAATTGAGTCTAGAAGTCACAAATTAGAGAAACCCAACCATTTAGTGAGGTGCATACACCAAAATTTAGAATATGTCCAGCAGGGGATAGTTTTGTTGCAACTTATAAATTAGGAGTTTTGACCATGTCATGGGTAGGCCCTCACTAGGCCTTGGTTATCCCTAGTAAGAGGGAGTGTCAGAGGAGTTTTTCCAGCCATATTTCATAGGAATTTAGTTATAATCATGTGTCATAAGTGAGTGCAAAACAGGACACTTTTATGTCCAGAAAACAGGGGAACATTGGACTTTAAGCTTAGGCCCAGGTAGGCCCAAGCTAGGCCCTTGAGCTACACAAAGTTTGAGAGTTTCCTTATGGTCAGAAGAGTCTAGTGTAGAAGTTTGAGAGGTAAAATTGAAGTGTAAGTGTGTCAATTGTACTCATAAACCCATTGGTGTCACCCTGAAATCACTATAATGAGCAAAATCACTTAACCTTTAGTTTTAGGGCACTTATGAGTGAGGCCTAGGTTGACCACCATAGTTTTAAGATAGTATGAGGTCATTAGAGTGTAAGGTCTAAGTCAGGTTCCATAAGAACTTGATGGTTTAGAAAAGGCACTTCGAGTTATGAGGACGGTATTAAGAGTTTTGGCTAGTTTAGCATAACTAAGTGACTTGAGTAAGTGGAGGGAGATCATCCAAGTCTAGTGATGCAATATAGTGTGTATGGATATATTATTATGTACTTAAATATGCTATGTGAACATGAGTGGCTATGTGAACTATTATGCTTATAAGGTAATTATAAGTGTTTATGTGTATATAGGCCTAAGTGCCAATGTGCGCAATTTCGGTTTATAATTAGGTTGAGTTAGTGAGTGTATATTATAATGAGGATATTATTATTTTGTGTAGGCTCTCGAGACGAGGGTAAACTTGCCATTAAAGTCGAGTGAAGCTCCAGTTGCTCTCACCTGCCAGTCAAGTCAAGCCTTTCTCAAGGCAAGTGTTTCAACGTACCTTTTTATTTATACTGCAAGATAGTGTTAGACCAGATTTTATATATGATGCGAGTATTCTAATTCACCTTGATATATATGATCCAAATGGTTTCAAATCTATCTTTCGTATTATATGCAAATGCCATGATCCCTCAAGTATCTATTGCAAGTAGTTTAACTTTGCTTGGAGATTTCTATGCAAGTAATTCAAAAGTCATACCATGCTAATATACCAAGTAATTGTGATATGGAACCCTGTGCAAGTTACACTCGGAAACCTTATCTTGATACCTAAAACTCAGCTATCCCTTAAAAGTCGTTCATGATTGCTTGATAACCCTATTCTTACCCCTAAAATATGATACCCTGTTATACTTTGAACTAATGCTCACCTTCTTTATATTTCAATGCCTATATCTTATCTGGAACCATTACCTTGAACCTAGTTTGACTTAGTTCCTTCATACTATTCGATAACCCTGCTAAATCTCATTGTCAAATTCCTCATGAATAGAAACCTTGCAATTCCCTTGATAAAGTATAGTCTAGTTGATCATGGCCTTGAAATTTAGTGGACCTATTTCCTATGCTTCAAAGTTGATCTAGAACCCTTGATAAAGATGCTCACTGTTTAAGAAATTAACCGTCACTTGGCATCAGTTTTTAAAATAAAAAATTAAAATTTGGATTTCCAGTCCCAAAAAGGGACACATATTTTCTTTAGATAGTGAATCTGGACTGAGACGCAAGTCCTTTCCACTCTTAATTTGTAGGCTTAAAAGTTGCCTAGGGATCCCATTAATGTTCTAGAACCCAGCGAGTTTCGGAATTACTTCGCGGCTGATCACCGGCTATAATCTGTAGCGTCATAAAATGGTTTTTAATAAGGAAATGGTTTTGAATTGTTTTATTACAAGAAAAGATGCCATCACCCTGAAAGTTTATCTCTTGATACTATATTGTTGAATCTTTCAATTCCATTGTTAATGTATTATTCTTGTTTATGTATATTATAGCGCTTGTTGAGCATTTGGCTCACTACTTGCTTACCCTGATATTACAGCTAGCAGATATGGTTAGATTCAAGAAGACAGCGCGTAAGACTTGTGATGCTGATTCGTATGTTCGAGCTCAGGTAGTTAGTGATTTTGTGTGTGAGGACTCGATATTGAAATCAGGTTGTAATAGTTAATAGTGTTCGGCTGTTCCAAACCCTAAACTGTAAGATCTTGGATTCAGATGTATTTACTTCCTTTTGTTAACTAATATAATTACTCGTATATTGTCTTTTGTAAATGTTTGGGGCATGACAACAGTTCTATTGTAACAGAGTTTATTTGAATATACTTGATCTTTGTTACATACTTGTGTTGAAATCAATTTGATTGTATAAACACTATATTCAACCCCCTTCTATAGTGTTGTGTGACCTAACATTCAATGTGGTGTTGTGTCTGACTAGTTGATCCTTCCATTGCTCCCCCTAAGCTATTGCAGGGATTTCCTGAAAATCCTTACCCTTGCTGACTGGCTTCATTGAAATAATGAGTTGTTTTATACACTGCCATTCCACTGCTTGGATATGAATCATCAATACCATTAATTTCTCCTTTAACAGCTTGGAGCATGGAGTTGTTGAACTGTGCACTTAGACTTTCAATCATCTTATGTTGATCAACCACAAATGCCCTGTAGGTTGTTTACTCCACTGAGTAGCCATGGAAAATATCATAACTAGTCTTAGCTGCAAATTCCAAGATCTTCAAACAACTGAAAACATTTCATTGTTTGCTTCTATAGGAGATTATCTCCAAACACTTTCAGGTTATCCAGTGTTTGCTTCTATTGACCATTAACTCATTAGTGGTCTTCATGTATACATCATGATCAAGGCTTGATCTTACTTGTTGCAAACTATATTAACTGCTTCAGCCTTTTGGTATTTAGAAAATCTTGATTAGCTTGACATTGTCCTTTTTGTTTGAACCAAGTTCCGATTTTTCTCTTTGTACCACTTCATTCTGACACGGAGTTCCCAGTGCTGAATATGTCTCAAAATATTCTTGATATTACAGATATTAATCAGAACTGCTTCTAGAATTCAGTCCCATTATCTGATCACAAGATCATTTCTTTTACAGTTTCTTCCAGCTTGATCTTCTGATATAATCAGTCACCATCTGTGATGTCTTGTCTTGAAAATGCACAAACAACAACTGTTTAATAATAGTAGTCAACCACCATCACTAAGGTATATCTTTGATTTGATGTGATGTTATCTTTGACTTCTCATTCTGACATGCCTCACATTTATCGTCTTCCTGAATTCCAGATGAGGCGGTCCTCTCACTAACGCCTTTTTCACAAAAGAGTTCCTTGAGTTGATGTTCAAGGGTGAGAGCTTCTAATGCCATAGCTAAACTTTTTTCAGATGAAGCTTTACAGTAGAAACCATTGACTTCACCTTTCTTGAGATTCCAGTCTAGCCATAAGCATATCATTTCCTTACTCTACCAAGAGTAAGCTTCTCAACCTTTCTGCTTCAGATGAGACACTAATCCTTCGTTGAATTGACATTTGTCCTTTGATCCAGAACTTTCTGATAAGAGGATTTGTGCCTTCATTTTCCAGCAAGAAAGATGCTTCAATTGTTATCAGTGACTCCAATGATTAGTTGTTATCAGTGATAGCAATTGTTGAGTCCATGATGACATTCCTTTTTCTGTATAGCTTTGTCCCGTAATGAAAACCTTTGCTGTCATCTCCAAAGATTATTGACGGAATAGCTTTTGTCAATGACATTTGATTATGAGGCTCTTTCTTTGATCACATGCCTCGAGTATGAATTACCAAGAATACATATGAATCATTTAACCTGTTATGTCCTGCACTCATAAATGGATTAACAGTTCTTGGTATCCAACTTATCAGTTTGGGTCCATTTGGATTAGAGATTTTACTATAAACAGAGATAACAACAGCTACAACCTTATCATGTTAATTCTTATCTTTGACTGGCCATTTTTTCCATTTTAAAACCCTTGACAAATTTGTCTCTAGGCTATGGGAAAATGGTTCCAACCTTACATAAGGAGGACTAGCAGTATTTGCCCTATTGTAATCCTAAACATGCTTTTTTCTATAATTAATGCAAGTACTAGGAGATGCATTCATGGCATAAAGAATAAGAAAGCATTGTATTGGGAATATATGGCATTCATTCAGAAATATGACACATAAGAATTAAGCAATATAGGCATGGTATGGAATAAATAGAATTAATAATTAAATCACTAATTCTATCTAGTCCAATCATGTTGATAAATCTCATCTAGCTATCTCAATCCAATTATAAAGTAATACACCTTAACAAATAATTGTGATCAAATAAATAAATCACATCACAGTAGGATACAAGAGATAAGCATAAATAAAGGTCTTAAGTGCTGGAAAACATATATCTCACTAAAGCAATTAATCATGTTCAACAAATATTCTAACACATATTTAAGATCATCTAAGGTAACATGCACAAGTTAAACACCAATCATAGTTACCATAAAATAATCTAGTGAACTAGTTTATCATTATCTATGTGCGATGCTAACATGCTTGTGCGAGTGTTAAACATTTAAACACTATGATCTTATTATACATTGAATACTGAAAACAAAATATTGCAGTGGTTCAAGAATTTGAAACCTGAGGTATATGAGTTGTACCATCTTCAGAGATTGCTATGAAAGCAAGATATTCATGATCTTCCTTCTCGTCATCTGATCCATCCCAACTCTTTCCCGTGCACTATAAGTTTTGACTGGCTGCTTCCCTAAGAAAACATTCCACCTTTATCACAACTCTTCAATTGAATCCCTACTCATCCTTGTTTGTCAAGCTTCTTGTTCTGTTGTAGCAAAACCCCTTATAGTTACTTGTTACATATATCTGGTCATAACTGTAGCTATTAAATCTTGTTTATGTCCCAATCTCAGTCTTGAAATCACCTCTTGAACTGAATCATTAAAACTCTCTGCTTCAGAATAGATAGGTTTGATCCTTGGATATAACTTATGTACTCTTTGTGAATCTGATGCGACAAAACTTTCCTGACAAGTGAAACACTGTCCTGACGTCCAGTCCCTCAAGTAATTCAACCTGAGCTTCCTTTGATTCAGCTATCAGTAGCTCTTACATTCTGTCCCGAGATTCCAACTTTAATGTATGTGCCTGAGATGTTTATATGTCCCCACTATTCTCTCTGACCTCCACAATTCCTGCCTATATAATCTCATTGATTCCCCGATAAATGTAGCATTGGTATAAACCACTGTGTGACTGTAAAATCTGGAATCAAAGAGTTGTATTTAAAATCTTCGAGAAAAATTGTACCCGTAGAAATTTCATTCATTTCCTGTGTCTGAAAACCCAGTGGTATCCTATGGAGTAAGCCTTTGAGGAAGTTCCACAATTTTATTCTGTAGGTCTTGAAATCAGCTTCATTGGATTAAGAAAACCATTATCTATAATTTCCGTATTCGGGAATTTTCTGTCTGAATAGCACATGGGCTTCATTTTGTTCGAAAGATTAAAATCATATTTGAAGCCCGGGGAATCTTGAGTCTACCAATACTTTGTGAACCCTGAATTTTATATTTAAGAAAAATTTAAATTTCCAAAATTTTTAATTTTCTTAGAAAATAAATTAATCAAAAATAAATATTTACGTAAAATTTAATTTTCAAGAATTTCAAATTTTCTTAAAAATTAAAATAAAACGTAAACTAATATTTAAGAAAAAATTAAATTTAAGAATTTTAAATTTTCTGGAAAAAATAAATGAATCAAAAAAAAAAAAAAAAATTGGGGTTACAGAAATTTCTAACTGCTAACTGGCGACTCCTAGGTAACCTTGTACACAGCTGTAATCGCAGGTTATGCCTTAGAATTTTTTAGCTCATTAACTGGCGATAATTGGCGACCACAGTGATACCTTTACTTAGAAAATTTTTGTTGCCTTTAATCTATCCTGCGACCACAGATTTTGTCTCGCGCGTGAAGTACAGCCGCGAGTCTACAATACTTAGCGCGTGTCTGTCACCAAGCCATCCAGCCATCCATTTCCTTTCCTTTTTTATTTGATTGTTTGAGCGTGAATGTCACTGGATGTACAAGTTCAATCTTGTAAATAACTTGAACTGGCAGCAAATGAACTAAGAACTAGCAGCCATTTTATACATGTAGTCGAGAATAAATGGCAGAAAAACATTCTGAATTGGTAGCTAATAATCTTGATAAAATAATTTAAAATAAAAATTTTTATTTACAAAAATTTAAGTAATAAATTAATTTAATCAAATTTATAAATCAAATTCATTTAAATTAAGTTCATATAAACTTATTAAAATTAAATTTATTAAATCAAATTTACAAAATAAATTTATGTAAATGCAAATTAATAAAATAAATTAATTTAAGGATCCTGATTTGTATATCAATCAGTCTGCTCTGATACCAATTGTTAGGTACCGAATTATCGTAGAAGAGGGGGTTGAATACGATAATCACTAAATTAAAAATTCTTTTGAATCTTTTGCGGATATAAGATTTAGTGCTCGGTTAGTGGTTTCATGTTCTTGAGGTGAATAGTGTTTCGAATGATAAAACGAGGAGCACAAGATATTCGGGGAAGTATATATTCATATATAAATCCTCGAGGGGTGTTGCTACACTCTGGTAAATGAATTAATCGGCTACAATGTAAGAACAACAAAGTTTCTAGATTCCACAAAGATCAACAAATTAAATCCTATACAATGATCTAGCTTTTGTTTGTCTAAGGATTTAATTACCGGGTAACGATTATAACGCCCTTATGAATATACAAGAATTAAATAGGGCATTATAATGTTACTCCAGTGATAAGATTGGCTGATATAGATTTATATGTATATCTCATCTGTATCTCTTTGCTTCAGTTCTTCAGCTCTTTGGGAGAGAAGATGAACAGAACAATACAATACATAATTGTTAAATGATCTGCTGTTGTAGTGTAGGCTTTATATCCATTCAAATATGTGGCTTAGAATGAACCACATAATTAATTGATTGTAGAATAAATTGTTGTTGATGAGTGACTGGAGACCACAGGGAGCTTTTAGCACTTAGAATTAATTCTAAGTTCATGACTGCTGACCACTAGTGAACTTCCATGCCTTAGAATATTTCATGCTTCACGACTGGTGACCGCTACTTCCATGCCTTAAAATATTTCATGCTTCATGACTGGTGACCACTAGTTAACTTCCATGCCTTAGAAACTTTTTTGTTGCATGACTGGTGACCACTGGGTAAGTTTCTTGCCTTGGAAACTTTTCTAACTTGTGACTGGAGACCACTAGGCAAATTACTTGACTTAGAATATTTCCTGAATCATGAGTGGCGACCACTAGGGAAATCACTTGCCTTAGAAAGTTTCCTGACTTGTGACTGGCAACCACAAGGTAACTTTCTTTCCTTAGAAACTTTTCTAACTTGTGACTGGTGACCACAAGGTAAGTTTCTTGCCTTAGAAACTTTTCTAACTTGTGACTGGTGACCACAAGGTAAGTTTCTTGCCTTGGAAACTTTTCTGACTTGTGACCGGCGACCACTAGGCAAATTACTTGCCTTAGAATATTTCTTGAATCATGAGTGGCGACCACTAGGGAAATCACTTGCCTTAGAATATTTCTTGCACCATTTTAGCTCTTCTTTATTCCCTGAGGCATGTACCAAGTCAAGATCAGTTCCTATAATTAAATATTGAACTGTATTACCAGGATATTGCTTCTGATATTCAATATATTGATCAAGGTGAATCCTACTACAAGGTAGTGATCACTTTGACTTAGTTTATGCAGAGCACTGATTTCCCAAAGTTGTCATGTCTTCAAGTCTTCTCTCTTGAGTCTTCGTCTGAAATATAGAACCTGTATTCCCTGACACGAATCCTCACTTAACACTCTTTCTAATGATAATACTTAGATTCCTTTCACGAAACGTTGGCACCTAGTGCAACTGGTCTGATTCACGGACGACTAGCTCTGATTCAGGTCTTCGTATTATGGCTTTGATTACATTGTTAAGCTTGCAACAACTTTATCGCTTCGAACACTGGCTGTCAATAAATAAATGTACTTTCACTGGAATCCTTTCTGGTAGTTTAGACAATATCTTCATTGCTACTACAATCTTGAATAATTCATTCATAATTCTTCACCGACGCTTGAACATATAAATGAAATCTTGTCAGTGAGTATAACTTCAAGACTATAGTTGTCTTCTTTAACCTCTGTCTATAACATGTCTTCAATTCTTCAGATTCCTGTGCTTCGAACACTGTCTATCTTCAATCAATGCAAATACACTGAAATCTTCTTGTAGCACTTATACACTGAATCTTCAATATTTCTGAAACCTTGAAAGTCTTTAACCTTTATTCTTCACTGAGGCATGATAATATTACTGAACTTCTTTCAGTGACCTGTAAACAGACTTCAAGCCTTCTTCAAATCTTTTGATTCATGTATTTGTCTTGTCTTCATTTGTTCCGATTTCTTGTGTAGACGTAGTATTATTAACATTTCATGTTCTAGTGTTGTTCTCGTGTTGAATTGTCACGTAATTGTTCATATAGCTATGCAGTCTTACCAATAGTTTAGCATGCTCACGCAACTTCATCAGCCTGACCATACAGCTGGAAAAAAACCCACTGCTTGTTTTTAAGGGTTTAGCATGGTCATGCATATTATTGGCATGATCACGCATTGGATTAACATGCTCGTGCAGTTTATTAGCATGCTCATGCAACATAACTACATCAACAAAAGAAGCGCTACGAGTTTGTATAGACTCAATCAAGCTAGACATGGATCAGACACTTTAAGCATATACATAGGGGTGTATTTCTTTCATTCTTTTATATTGTAGAATTATTAGAGTCTAAGTTTATTGAATTTGAAAAATTGAGAATAGAATGTAAGATTGCTAAGGATGACTTAACTGAGTCCTTGAAGAAAGAAGAGATTTTGAAGAAGCAACTTGAACAAGAACAGGAGGTGATTAAGGCATGGAAATCATCCAGAGATGTTCATGCTCAAATCACTAAAGTTCAAGGTATTGAGTCCTTCTGTGATACAGCCCGGAAAAAGAGTAAAGAGAAGTTGGAATCCAATTTGGTTGAAGGATTGCTAACAGATGTGGACTCGGCGGATGATGAGAGTCATCCATCGGATAATCAAAAGGATTATCCGTCGAGTGACATAAATCCTCATTCGTCGGCTGTGAGCAAACCTGTGAGTAAAGCCAAACTTGCCAAGTTAAATGAGTAGTATGGATCAGTTTCCAAAAAATTTGTTTCAGGAGAATCAAGTTAGTTGGATCCAATTGAGAGTCATTCAATTGCTTAATAGACAGAATAGAAAACATTGAGGTTAAAATATAAACTAAAAAGAAAAACAATAGAATTGGGAAAGTAGGGATTAACAAACATAACAACTACACACCTGATAAATATGCTCCAAAAAAATATGTGTTAAGTGTGGTAGTGTTAATCATCTGTCTGTTAATTGCAAACTTTCTATGCCTACTCCTACATTTGTACCATCCTTTTTTCCCAACATGAATGCCATGCCTTCTATGCCTATGAATGCTATGTCTGCACTGAAAATGAATGCACAATTTGTTAATATGCCATTTGCACATAATCCTTATTATGCTGCATTTAGTATGCCTCAAATGCCATTTAGCCTGCCTTACTGGAATAACATGTTTGCAAACAGCATGCCTTTTCCTGTTAATCAAAATGTGCATGATAATTCTGTTTTAATGACTGGTTTCAAAGGTCCAACTTAGATGACTAATGATGAATCTGATATCCCCAAGTTAAATGAGATCAAACCTAAGAAACAAAATGTTAGGTCTCATATGAGGGCTATGTTAAGCTAGAAGGGGGGTTGAATAGTTTAATTACCAATTTAAAATTTATTATGGCGTTTTAAAATAATTTTATCCATTTTTAAAACTTTACCGAGTGGTTATGCAGTTTACATGTGCGGAAAATAAAGTGCAAGGAAAGAAAATACCACACGGAGATTTTATCCTGGTTCGTGATGGCGCAACCTCTAATAGATCCGCTCAGTCCTACTCCAGTCCACGAGCTCCTCTCCCGGACTCGGGATTTTCCCTTAATATAAACTCGCTCCTTTAGTAGGCGGAGAAACCTTTACACCCTTACAAATATTTATCTTGGTGCGCAACACAAGGGTCACAACCTGAAAATAAATGCAATTCCTACACAACTTATCTTAGACATAACTCCCCGCTATCTCTTCAAAGTTGATGTAGATCTCTTGTATGGACTTGGCTTCCTTAGCTTTCACCGGTCTCGGATCTTAGTATCCGGTCTGGGGCCTTTCCTCTTCTTCACGGTGCAAATATGACTAACTCCCCGCTAGTGCGTATGAGACTTGGGTCTTAGAACGAAGATCGCGTCACCTCACCTCACTGTGAAACCAATAAGACAATCCACAAAACACAAAGTATAGAGAAAATATGTGTTGAACTAGTATGTTACGGTACTAGCCCAAAAGATAGTATAATATTCAAATAAGAATATTAATATGCTATATGTATACTTGACTTTAGATATAAAATGTTATATCAAGTATACTTTTGATTACTCCGTCTCTATGGATTATATGTTAATCGGAGTAATATAAGAAGTCCTTTATATGTATAATCAATATGGATTATGACTTCTTTGATCTTCAAGCTCAATACATACACGTAACTCGGAATATATATATTTATATGTCAAGTATACTTATGATTACTCCGTCTTTGTAAAATATATGTTTATCGGAGTTATAAGAAGTCTTGTATATATGTATAAGCACCATGGCTTATAACTTCTTTTGTATTCTTCTTCTTTCGATTATGTATTTATGGATCGAAGAATACTTTGGTTATAATCTCGGAATTGTACCTATCCTTTTAAGCTCTTAGGCTTATGGATTTAGTATACTTATGAATTGACGATTATGTGGTCAAAGTATACTTTTAACTTCAAGCAACTTTATAGGTTCTATGATTCTTAGCCAAGGTCCAAATAATAGAAGTGCAAGTAATTGGCTTTGAATTTGTGCTTTTGAATTTTAGGTGGAAGATTACGAAGTTTACTACTGATCGACTTATAATCCCCCGGAATACTGAAGATGCTAGAAGGGGTTATAAGTGATACATTTCGTAATGATACTATATACACGAACTATGCGTTGACCAAGATCGAGATAAATAAAATGCAAAGTAATTGGTCAACTCGTGTGATTAAATCCACCTTTGAAGCTTAGACGGATGATTACGAAGTTTATATATATCGAATAAAAACCCCGCGGAACACTAAGGTGCTAGAAGGGGATTATACGATATCTTTCGTAATTGGACTATATACACGAACTATGCATTGGCCAAGATCCAAATAATAGAAGTGCGAGGAATTGGCCAACTCGTGTGATTTAATCCGTCTCTTATATTTGATAAAATTATGAAGATCACTATTGATCGATTTATAATCTCTCGGAACACTAGAGATGTTAGCGAGATTATAAAACTATACATTTCGTAATTATACTATATTCACGAAATATGTTGGTCAAGGTCGAGATAAATAAAATGCAAGTAATTGACCAACTCGCGATGTCAAATATGAAATCTCACTCGTGAGGAGTTATTTAGAGATTTATGAAATCTCACTCGTGAGGAGTTATTTAGAGATTTAAGTACTTGTATATTATGGATCTTCTTCGTTTAGAGCTTCGGTTTGAAGATCAAGTACTTATTTGAATTCCGAGTTCAAATCTTTGTTCTCTTTTCTTAAAGAACCTTCTTATAGGAGATCTTGTATTAGAGCTTGAGATGAATTAGAGAAATTAAGTACAAAGCTCAAAATAAAGAAAACCAAAGAAGAAGCTAAAAACTCACCATATTTGGAAAACGGTCGGAAAAGTTCGCCGGAAAAATTCGCCGGAGGTTCGGCCGGATTTTGGCACTATGGACGAACTTGGACAGCCCTTCGGGAGGCCGAAAAGTGGTGGTGGATGAGCTCACTTGGTGGGAACAAGCTTGGTTGGGTGAAGCTAAGCTTGGATATCAAAAACCTTAAGTATATGTGTATATATTTAAGAGAGAGAAGGTTTTTGAGAAGAAGTGTGTGTATAGAATTTGAAAGAGATGAAGAGAGGCACTTCTTGAAAAATTCCCAGCAAGTATTTGGCTCTTTAGCTTAGTTAAAATGGGTTGGGGTGGGGATTTATTTATAGAGGAAGTTGGGTGGATTGAATGGTTGAGATTTGAGAAGGAATGAATGGTGGATGGAGTGTATCACATGGATTGATGACATGGCGAGTAGGTTGTGTTTTTTGCAAGTGGGAAGGAAGCAAAAGCTAGTATTCATTCAAATCTCAGCTGATATATATATATATATATATATATATATATATATATATTAAATATATTTTCATTTTCTTTTAATCATTCTTTAATTACTTTAATTAAGGATTAAGCACCATTAATTATGACCACCCCAAAAATCTTAAATAAATATCATAAAAAATATGATAATTACCTAAATATTATAAAATGATGTCCTGCAAAGTTTGGTCAATAATGGTCAACGGTAGCTTGGTCAAACGTGGTCAACTGTGGGACCAACTGCCTCGAAATTCGTGCCCGGACAAAAATTCTCAAAACCCTACGAAATTTTTATCATGCATATAAAATACCATTTAAGTGATACATACAAAATTTCAAGTCATTCTAGTATGTGGAAGTATTTATTTAGATTTAAAGTGATTCTGTCAGCCTTTACTTCCGAATAAAAATACTATTGGTCTTGGAATGAAAGAGATGGATATTTTGACCAAAGTTTTGACTTGTATAGATACTTAAAATATATTTCCAAATATATAAAATGTATTTAAGTGGTGGGAAATATTTTTGAGTATTTTTGAATAATTTTCTCCGAGAAATGTTGATTTTACGAAACGGGAGAAAATTACTTTACGAACACACAGAATGGGTGTAAAAATGGATATTAATACTTCAACCCTGAATATTAGTAAACTTTGAATAAAAACTCTTTTAAAGGATGTAAAATATATTTAGGAGCGAAGAGTAAAACATTTTTGATTTAGCACGAGATCTCTAAAGAATATTTCTGATATATTCCTTATTCGAGCTTGTTGCCTTATTGATGTTGCAACTGTGATCTAAAAAATATCATAACTTGATATTTCTTATTTGATCAAATTGGCTTAGAGATATATTCCATAAAATATAATTTTGATGTTTTTAGAATAATGGAATATCTCTTTTATAAATAGTCTTGAAAATAATTTAGCTGGTTTGACTATTTGACTTTGATCTGGATCAATTAAAATCATGTCCTAATGGAGAGGATCTAAGTGTACTTAAATTTTATGTTTAATCGTACAAATACCAAAATAAATAATATATCGAAGATATTTTTTAATTTTCCCTTTTTTGGTATTTGCCAAACAAACATAAAATTTAAATTTTTCAAGTGTGTGCTTCCTCTTGGTGTATACATGAGTTTTAAAATATTTCTGCACATACAGTTTATGGGACTCATCTTGATTCCTCTCTTAGGATAAATCCTGCAAAACCTTGTTAGATATTTCAAAAATATAGAAGCATAGTGATTATCTAGCAAAATTAGTCATTTGAAAAATTGAGGGGTCTAAATTCATTTAAGTACTCTTTTCCCTTTTTATTTCCCTTTAGTTTACAATAAAACACTTTAAATTCTCTTCCCCTTTTGTTTGGAAGATAATAAAAAGTAGGTGAATCCCAATTTAGAAACTATATGATCATGTTAAGACATGGAATATGTGAAGAAGTGCAAGTAGTTTCTTATTGGTTTTCAGTTTCATTCATGCAGTCTAATTTCTGATTAAGCATGGGAAATTTTTGGTTAAGTATACATAGCTTGAAGCAAACAATGATAGTTTTATAGTCCTTATAGTAAGAAAACATGTTAAATATAATTCATTTATGCACGTTTTATTTGGCCTTGTTGCATGCACAATTTCAGATTTTAAGACTCTGCTAAAACATGTTAATTGCAGTTTAAAGATATACCTTCTTTTTATAAGAAAACATTTACCTACTTATACCTTTTAAACCAGTCTTGTGATACGAGTTTTTCCAGGCATAACTTTTCAATTTAAATAATTATCAAGTATGTATATCGAACTTTGTAGGCCTTAACTAAGTTCAATTGCATGTAATTTATGATTTTAGACCTTGATTAAATCATACTATGACATTTAATAAAAATATTTTCATTTTAAACAATCACAAAAAGAGTTTTACTGCAAATACAAACTTATTTTACACAATTCTTTTAAATTTGAACTAACATATATAACTGTTTATCCTTGATTTTAGTTCAGTTGCATGCATGATGTTTTAGTAGAAGTACGTATGACCCTGTCGAGTTGAACATATTTAATAATACAAAGTACATTCTTCCAATAGAAATTATTACACATGTGAGAGGCTAATACATTCTATGTCTTGTATTGTTACATTTCCAGAAGACTAATACATGCTACCTAAGTGCTTTTTATCTAAACTCATAACCGTTCTTGCAATTTACATGGGATAAACACTACTACATTCTAAGGAACCAATTGTTTACATTCAAATTGTTCTAAACTGATTCTAACTTATCATGTTATAAGTTAAATAAACAATTATTACAATACAGTTTGAATAAGTCCAACAGTGTGTTCCTTTCATACCTGAGTGATGTGTGTGAGTGTGTTAATATCAAATACACTTCTTTTGTATTTTGTTTGTGCACTGTGTGAGTTTTTGAGAAATGAACTTGTTAATCTGCAAAATGATTAGTATACACAGTTGCTAATCCATATATATATTCTTTGAACTAGTGGACTGAATACAACTGGTTAGTAGACTAGTCAGATTTAAATAAAGTAGTTGTAGTTCTAGGATATCAAACTGTTTAACTATCTCAATTATCAGCAAACTGAAATCATTTCCTTAGTTTATCAGTACAACCGTTTAGTATATTGACAACAGTACCTGTAGATGCATATTAGTGATTCATAAAGGCATAAATACAGTTTTGCAAGGGAATGTAACAGAATGCAAATTTTATATTCACAAGAAGCCAAAAATGTTCCTTTTTAATCAGTGTGGTTCACTGATTAGAGAGAACAAACATTTGCACCTGTCTTAACATTACAAAGCAAAAGGAGTGCATACACTCCAGAGAATTACAAGTTCAATATCTAGTTCCATCATTACAAACAAAGTTAAAGATACAAAATTTAACATAAGATCGGCAGAGTTAAGTAGCACAGAATCAAACACCACTTCAAGTTCAGCACACACAGATCATCCAACCACATTTCCATCCACATCACAAACATGAATCAGATCAGGAAAGAGTTCAATGGGGGGGTTCTCTAGTATCCAATCCTATATCCTCTAATTCTTGAACCATATCTAAGTCATTAGACACTGGAACTTGGAATGAGTTCACAATCTCTAGGTCAGTCAAACTAGGTTCCCCTAGGTTTGATCCAGCTAGGTTCTCTAAAAGGAAATCCTATTCTTACAGGATATAGTTACACTTTCTAGGTAAGCCACCTTGTCCTTAATCTCCTTATTTTCTGTTTTAACCTTTTTAAGTTCAGTTTTAAGCTCACTAATTATGACTCTCACATACTCATAATTTGAGGGGAAGATGTCTTCTTCTCTAAGTACTGGAGGAAGTACAGTAGGTTCAACCTCTTGAGGTTCACAGGTTGTAAGGGAGATCTGAGGTCTTATATGCTCTTTGGTGATATGAGATTCACCCAAGTTAGCAAATTTTTCAGGAAGGTGAACATTACACATCAGAAAGAAACATGTAATGAGAAGACCATATGGCATGTATCCTACCAGATTAGCATTTATCATGTTTAACAAGATTACATAGGATATACTGAAGTTTATCTTGTTATTATAAAGGAGGTAAATGAGTTTTACATCATAAAAGTCAAAATACTTGCTTTGATTAGGCTTAGGTAACACATTGGCCCTAATTATTAAAGCTAAGTGTTGAAATACCCCTTTAAAATGCTTAAAATGGATACCACAGTTAACATCACACAACCCCAAAGGCACATCAGACTCACAGAGGACACCCAACATTAACTCATACTCAGCTTTGTTAAACACAAACAAGGAATAAATATCATGACAAGGAAGTTCACACAAGTGTAAAGGTAAATGCAAAGCTCTGTTTAGACTCTTGTTAACAATGCAAATAAACTTCTTGTTCACAGTGGTAGTAAAATGCAGCACACCATCTACTCCCTTTATGATATTCATGTTGCAATAGAATTCACCCATCAAATGTATGAAGTACTGTCTACACAAATAAAAGACTAACCCATCCCATTTAGCAGTTCTGATTACCTTCTCAACTTCACCAGTCAGATTCACACAAATTCCAGGCTGGACATTTTTTATAAGGTCTAGGTATTTCTTTGAGTTGGAAGGGTTTGCAAGGTCTGGAGGAGGGGGTTTGGAATTGTTTGTCTTTGTGTTTGGTCCATTTCTGAGGTTTGATTTCCTGGTGTATACCCTAGCTTGAAAAGGCTTAGAGGGTCTTGGGTTTTGAGCATTTGGGATTTGGAATTTTCTGCTTTGATAGAATGGAATGGTGTGATTTCTAAATCCTTTTCTAGGGTTTCTGTACAAGGCTCTTTGGTTAGGGTTTCTGGACTGGGAAGTGTTTACAGTTTTGAAGGCAGAATTTTTGTGGTGGATAAACTATTTCTTTTCCATATTTGAAGTAGATATGGATTGGTTATTGTAATATCCGGATATATCGTGTAATTATTTTTGCTAATAAATAATTAATATATGTGTTAAGTATCTATTCTGTGAATTATTTGTTAAGTTTTAAGTGTGTTTGGATGTTTAAAAATATTATTAATTGAGTATTTTAATTTTTATATGTCCAAAATAAAATATAGATAATTTTCATATCTTCCTAATTATTTTTATGTTGATTTATAAATTTATAAGGATCATATGAAATTTATAAAATCTTTTTTCGGGTATTTAAAATCTATTTTATAAAAACGGGAACCAACCGACGTCATCCGTTGTTACGTTTTTGGAACCCGAAACTCTTCCGAGAACTCCTTCCTAACCTAATTGTAATATTCCGAGCATATTCCATGTTTTGACTTTTTCGATCCGGCGTACGGTTCATCCTGCGCGGGTCCCGGCGCAATATTTTCGATACAATATTCGTTTCAGTAAATCAATAAAACTCGTATTTTCGATAAACGGGAGATTTTTATTAAACTATCCCAATTATCGCCTTGTAGTACGTGTAACCAGGCGCTGAGACCAAGACCGCAGTACAAATTGTACTGATTTGGATAATTGTCCCGAAAACCGATACCGTTTGGATCAGTTTTTATAAATAAACGTACTATTTTATATCCGGAATGATCCAACGGGATACTAATTTTCCGTAATTATAAATAGCCTTTTACCGTATTTTATTTCGTATCAAAATCATTTGCAGTCAGCTAATATATAATTTTCCAGAGAAAAACCCTAAATTCATAAACCTTTCTGAGAATCAAACCAACAATCGGAGGTGTTACCGGAGTCCGTTTGAAAAGCTCGAGTACTCAAAACGAAGGTCTTGAGGTGTTCTATCAAATTGTGTGTTCCAAATCACTGCAGAAATCAAGGTTTATTTTCTGAAAAATTATTTATTTTCGAATTAATTTTATTAAAAATATGAATTTTTGTTCGGATGATTGTTTGTATGATTTGATGCTTTCATGTTGTAGAGCTTGTTTTCCTGATGATTTTCATATGTTATACGTCTGATTTGGAGTTCAATAACATGCTCAAAAGTGGGTTTAATTCTCGAATTTTAAAATTAGGGTTTAGAACCCGTATGAATGTTTTCAATTAAAATTTGGGGCTTTTTGATTTAGGGGTTATTAGCTGTTGATTTATAGTGGATTATGTTCCTTATGAAATTTGCAATCGATTGGTATATAGCTCGTTAACAGAGGATTAGTGAATCGAAGGGAGTTGTGTTTTGAAGATTTACGATGTTCGTCGGAAACCGGCGATGTTCTTGGCAAATTTCCGGCCAGGACAGGGATGATTGATGTGTTTTGATTTCACGAATAGATTCCTGGTGTTGATTAGTGTAAATCTGGAGCAGATGGTGAGATGAGGGTGACGGAATCGAGTTCTCCGGCCACCCCTGTACTTTCCGGCGACGGGGGTGTAAAAATTTCAGTTTAGTCCCTAGACTTTTGGGGACGATGAAGTTTGGTCCCTGAAGTTTCCAGAATTTGCAAATTTAGGATTCCTGTTTTAAAAATATTCAAAAATCAAATTCCCTATTTATTTTTATTATAAAAATTCGATTTTAATTTCTGAAAATTCCAAAAATTATTATTTTAATTCCAAAAATTATATTTAATTCCAAAATAAATCTGAATTAATTAATTAATTAATTTCATTTAATCTTTAATTGATTAATTAGTCAATTAATTCGAAAATTAATTGATTAATTGATTTAATTAATTATTAATTGATTTTAATTAATTATTTAATTAGATTTAATTATTTAAAAATGATTTAAAAATTCCGAAAAATAGTTTCGAGCCTTAAAATATTATTTTAAATTGTTTTCAAGGCTCGATAATTATTATGAAATTGTTTTGAAGCCAGAATTGGCCAACCGAACCCTGTTTACTACTTCAAAATTGATTCAACGATCTGTTTTAATTCCGAGAAATGTTTTAAAAATCATTTTAAATATCCGAAAGCCTATTTATGACCCGAGACTTCTTTATAAATGATATACCATTGATTATGTGACGTGTTATGTGTTATATGTGACTTTTTGGTTAACTGTCGGTCTATATATTCGATGTTTACTTGTTTATTGCGTAACTTTCAATTCGTTAATTGGATTTGGGTGAAACGAAGGGTAGAGAGAAGTATGTGTTGAATCGAATCGTATGAGTTGAATATTGATAGATGCTTATGATATGTGAGCAGAAGAGGCAAGGCGTAGGAAAGGGAAACAGATAGTCAAGGAGTAAGACAGTGGTGATTGAGAGCAAGTGCAGTGTAGTAAGCTAGTACCAGGAAAGTGTTCTGAACTTTCTCGAGATATTATACTGATTGATAGTCCTGTTTATATTGCAAGTGCTTTGAAGCACTGAACCCTAAACCCTGATTCCAGTTATTGATCTTGAGTTGTAAACCTGATTCTTTCTAAACCATTGGTTGTTATATCCCCAAATACGAACCTCAAATATACGATACTACTCCACAAATACATACAAACTAATTATCAACCATTGAACCAGATTGCTTACACACTCAAACCATTGTATCTTATGCTTTGAAAGACCAAATCCTTGAAACCCTGAAACATTGATCTTTCTGTTATCCAATTCTTTCACTACCTAGCAGCCAAGCTTTGGAAATGCCATATTGATCTTTATGTAGATTGAAACCATTTTCATTATTGAACATCCAATGTTGTTAATGATCCTGTTTATTGTTTATTACTGCTTATTGTGTTATTAAGGTAGAATTGGATTGTTTTTATAAAATTGTGGACCAGATTCGTGGTCAGACCATATAATGGTCAAGTTAGGCCAATGTGTGCCTTGGATCCAGTAGTTAGAGCAGTGCTGTGTGCTTTGCTCGGGGTTAGTGCGTGACTGATCAGCAGCCTGACCTTGGTTTTTAAAATGAAAATATAATATCCAATTCTAAATCATAATCCATTGTTCACTTGATATCATAACCATATTTACCTGATGATCATTATTCTCAGTTTTGTCATTGTGACTTGCTGAGCTAGTTAGCTCATTTGTGCGATGTTGTTTATGTTCTTTTCCAGTTAAGAAGGAACCGGTTGGTACCGAGGATCCCCAGTCCAGCGCGAGGGCTAGGGGTTCAGGTTGATCGAGTTGAGCTAGTAGGCTTTTTTTGGAATAATTTAAGTTTGTAAAAGTTTGTAATAATGTTTAATACTCGGTTCTGAGTTGGATAGTTGGGATTTGAACGGTTTGTAATATCAGTAAGTGTGGTTGGCCTGTATGCATACTTTAACCTGTTGCGGTCCGTGGTAATCGGTAAGTAGGGTCACTGCATATCATTATTATTATCTTTACCATTGTTATAAGCAGGTTATTAATAAGGTGTGTGTGTGTGGACCCCAAACTTCTGACCCGGGTTTGGAGAGCGCCACAGGTTTGGTATCAGAGCTACAGGTTATAAGTCACTGACACAAGCCTAGGATTGACGGGAATGGGTAGAGGGTTAGGATTAGAAGTAAGGAATAGAAAGATAGAACGTTGAGAGGTTGAGTGCTTCGGTATAACAGGTATTAGTGTGATTTGCGTCGTGGTTCGAGATTCTTATATTGCGATATGATTTCAGATAGCAGCGATGGCCGACTCTTTTATCCTCGTATCAGCTAATCACTCAGAGCCTTCAGTTGGAGTACCGTCTTCGGATCCACGTCCTGTTGTTCCACCAGTGTTGGCTATACTACCTCCACCTGTGTTACAGCCCATACCATTGCAGGCTATTCCACCTCCAGACATGAGGCCACCTATCAGAGGACCTCCACCAGCAGATTCAGATTCCACTGGGTATTCAATTGCGAGTGCCGCATTCCAGTCTACATTGCCCCCAGTTCCTTACTACCGGTATGAGGCTCTTCTATTGGAGCGTGATTCCTTATTGGCCCAGATCCAAGAGCTACAGCATATCATTAGGACTACAGATGTTGATTGTGGTGTGAGGGAGCTTCGAGAGGAGATTCATGTGACACGGAGGGTTCTTGAGGATAGGCTACATGGAGCTACACTACCTGGCAGAGGCCCTGATGCATTGATGGGTTGGGCTACTGAGGTGATGGAGGACTTTGAGCGGCTGGCAGGACCAGAGTTTCCTTGGAGTTGAGTCAGAGATCCAGAGATGCTGAGCAGTATTTTGATGGTTATGTATTATGTATAGTAGTGTGTAGTGTGTATCAATAGACTTTTGAGTTGTATTTATAGACTAGCTATGCTGACTAGTGAGTAGGTTGTTGTACCCTTTTTGCTTTTACTTCCGAAGCGTCTTTACGCTTGTACTACCCAAAACTTTTGATCTATATATATCAGTACCTTTTCCTTTCCAGTATTGTCATTCATTTTACTACACCTGTTTTACTTTACCTTATTTATTGCACCAGTTATACCCCTGTGATACCATGTACCCTGTTTTTCATAACTGTTTATATTTTGTAAAGAAGCATGCAATTTACTTAGTTACAACTGTTTTCAAAAAGAGATATTTCTGTTTTACAAAACTTTTCTTTTATACAAAGAATTTGATTTAAAAGCTAAATAAGTTGTTCGATTTTTTACAGAAAATGCCTCCCAGAAGAAATACCCGCACCAACACCCAGAATGAAGAAACCAACAACAACAATAATAACAACCAAGATAATACAAACCAGAATGCAAACCCAGGACCTATAGACCCAGCAATAGCCCAGATTCTTCAAATCTTGGCCCAATAAATAGTTCACCTGGCACAACAACAACAAAGACAGACCAATCCCCGGGTAACTTTCAAAACTTTTCAGGCAGTAAACCCACCAGAATTCAAGGGTTCCTTAGAACCGATTGAAGCAAATGTTTGGTTAAAAGAGATAGAGAAGGCATTTGCCTTAGTAAAAGTAAAGGACGAACAGAAGGTTGAGTTTGCAAGTTACTATTTGAAGAATGAGGCCACCTATTGGTGGGAGATGGTGAAGACGTTGGAAGGAACAGATGTTATTACTTGGGAGAGGTTTAAGGAGTTATTTTTAGAAAAGTATTTTCCTCAGTTTGTCCAAGACCAGATGGAGCTGAAGTTTTTAGAACTAAAGCAAGGAAACATGTCGGTGACAGATTATGAGAGCAAGTTTGAGGAATTGTTAAGGTATGTGCTGTCGTATGTGGATACTGACAGGAAGAAGGCTAAAAGATTCCAGCAAGGTTTGAAACCATGGATCAGAGGGAAAGTAGCCATTTTTGAATTGGATACCTATGCAGGAGTTGTACAGAAGGCTATGATCGCAGAGACAGAGAGTGAGATGTCACAGAAAGAGAAAGAAAGCAAGAAAAGGAAATTTGAAGGGAATGAAGGTCAGTCACAACCAGGGAAGTTTCCAAATTTTAAGAAGGGCAAGTTTCAGCCAGGGAGGAATTTTAATTTCAATAGACAAAGTGCAGGCGACGGAAGCCAGGGCAACCGTCCAGTTAATGCGAATCAGCCAAATCAGTTGAGATTAACTTTTCCAGATTGTCAAGTATGTGGGAAGAAGAATGGGGGAGTTTGTAATAAGTTGAATGTAGTTTGTTTCAAGTGCAATCAGAAAGGGCACTATTCAAGGGAGTGCCGAAATCAGCCGGCAAGAGAGCCAGCAAATAAGGATCAGCCTATCCGGAATTCAGCAGTGAAGGTTCCAGCCATTGGATTTACGTGCTTTAAATATGGAAAACCAGGACATATAGCCAGGGATTGCAAGACACCAGCCCCAGTCAGTAACGCATTGAGGATTATGGGGTCTACCCCAGCAGTGAATGAGACTCCAAGGGCTAGAGTTTTTGAAATGTCTGTGAAGGATGTTATCCAGGATACAGATGTCGTGGCAGGTACACTTAATATGAATTCTTTATATGCCAAAGTGTTAATAGATTCGGGAGCAACTCGATCGTTTGTTTCACAAGATTTTATTAGTAAGTTAAATTGTCCAGTTGAGTATTTAAATGAAATAATGACTGTGGAATTGGCAAATCAAGAACGAGTATTTGTTAATCAAGTTTGTGGGAATTGTGAGATTGAGATTTCTGGTAGTAGGTTTTGTGTAGATTTGATACCATTTAAGTTAGGAGAATTTGACGTTATCTTAGGAATGGATTGGTTATCTAAGCACGATGCCCAGATAGATTGTCGAAATAAGAAGGTAATGGTGAAAATGCCAGACGAAAGAATAGTAACGTTCAAGGGCCAGAAATAAGTAAAGAAGTTCTTAACAGTGATTCAAGCCAAGAAGTTACTACGAAGAGAATGCGAGAATTTCGTGGCATATGTGATTGATAGGAGTCAGGAGCCAGCGAAACTTGAAGATATTCCAGTAGTGAATGAATTTCCAGACGTGTTTCCCGACGAGTTACCAGGACTTCCTCCAGATAGAGAAATTGAGTTTGCAATCGACTTAGCACCTGGAATAGAACCGGTATCCAAGGCCCCGTATAGAATGGCGTCCGTTGAGATGAAAGAGCTAGCGAAGCAACTGCAAGAGCTGTTAGAGAAAGGAGTAATCAGACCCAGTGTGTCCCCGTGGGATGCGCCGGTATTATTTGTCAAGAAGAAAGATGGAAGCATGAGATTTTGCATCGACTATAGGGAGCTCAACAAGCTTACAATCAAGAACAAGTATCCGTTGCCCAGAATTGACGATCTATTTGACCAATTGAAGGGAGCCAAGTACTTCTCCAAGATTGATTTAAGATCGGGATATCATCAACTGAAAATTAAGCCAGAAGATATACCGAAGACAGCTTTCAGAACAAGGTATGGACATTACAAATTTTTAGTGATGTCTTTTGATTTGACCAATGCCCCGGCAGCGTTTATGGACCTAATGAATAGAATTTTCAAGGAATACTTGGACAAGTTTGTTATTGTGTTTATAGATGATATTTTGATTTATTCAAAGGCGGAAGGGGATCATGCGGAACATTTGAGAACAACTTTGGAGATTTTAAGGAAAAAGAAGTTATATGCTAAATTCTTGAAGTGTGAGTTTTGGCTACAGGAAGTTCAGTTCTTAGGACACATAGTCAGTAACGAAGGAATCAAAGTGGACCCAGCAAAAATTGAGGCAATTACAAATTGGGAAAGACCGAGAACACCCACCGAGGTAAGAAGTTTCTTGGGATTAGCGGGATATTATCGTCGATTTGTTCAAAAAATTTCAAGGATTGCAATACCATTGACAAAGCTTACACGGAAGAATGAAAAGTTTATATGGAACGACAAGTGCGAAGAAAGTTTTCAGAAATTAAAGCAACGATTAATCACAGCACCTATTTTGTCACTTCCAGACGATCAAGGGAATTTTGTAATTTATAGCGATGCTTCTTATAAAGGACTAGGATGCGTTCTAATGCAGCACGAGAAGGTGATTGCGTATGCGTCAAGGCAATTGAAACCACACGAACGGAAATACCCTACTCATGATTTGGAGCTAGCAGCCATAGTTTTTGCTTTGAAAATTTGGAGACATTATCTGTATGGAGAAAAGTGTGAGATTTTCACGGATCACAAAAGCTTAAAGTACATATTCACTCAGAAGGAGCTTAATTTGAGGCAAAGAAGATGGTTAGAATTGATCAAGGATTACGACTGCTCAATTAATTATCATGTCGGTAAAGCGAACGTTGTAGCAGACGCGTTGAGTCAGAAGGAAAAATTAAATGTGTTATCAGTACCTGAAGAGATATATAAGGAATTTCATAAACTTGAATTGGAAATTAAAGTTTGCAGGCCTAATAAAGCAAAAGTGTACAGTATGACTTTTCAGCCGGAGTTGCTAAAGAAAATAAAGAAGTGTCAGAAAGATGTAATGGATCAAGATGTAAATCATTTGGTAGGTGAGGAATTGTGCACGCAGAAGAATGATCAAGGTATTCTTAGGTTTTCTTCAAGAATTTGGATTCCACCGGTGACGGAGCTGAAGAATGAAATTTTACAGGAAGCACATAATTCAAGGTATTCAATCCATCCAGGAAGTACCAAAATGTACAGAGATTTAAAGAAAAACTATTGGTGGCCAGATATGAAGAGGGAAATTGCGGAATGGGTTAGCAGATGTTATATATGTCAGTTAAAGCCGAACATCAAAGACCAAGTGGATTGCTACAGCCATTGGAGATTCCAGAGTGGAAGTGGGAACATATTGCCATGGATTTCATAGTTGGATTACCAAGGACAAGGGCTAATCATGATGCCATTTGGGTTATAGTGGATAGACTTACCAAGTCAGCTCATTTTCTGCCTATAAATGAAAGATTTTCACTCGACAAGTTGGTCCATATGTACCTGAAGGAAATTGTAGTTCATCATGGAGTTCATGTGTCTATCGTATCTGATCGAGATCCAAGATTTAATTCAAGATTTTGGAAGAGTTTTCAAGAATGTTTGGGAACAAGACTGAATATGAGTACAGCCTACCACCCACAGACGGGCGGCCAAAGTGAAAGAATGATCCAATCGATTGAAGACATGTTACGTGTTTGTGCTATTGATTTCAAAGGAAGTTGGGATGAGCATTTACCTCTGGTAGAATTTGCTTATAACAACAGTTATCATGCCAGTATTGGGATGCCACCCTATGAAGCCCTTTATGGACGCAAATACAGATCTCCAGTGTATTGGGACGAAGTAGGAGAACGCAAAATACTTGGACATAAACTAGTATAGCAGACAAAATAAGTGGTTAAAATTATTCAAAAGAGATTGATAGCCGCACAGGACCGTCAAAGGAAATATGCAGACCAGTCAAGGAAAGACATGGAATTCGAAGAAGGAAGCTTGGTATTACTGAAAGTATCACCGTGGAAGGGATTAACGAGGTTTGGAAAGAAAGGAAAGCTGAGCCCAAGATATGTCGGACCTTTTGAGATTCTAAAGCGTGTTGGCAAAGTAGCTTACGAATTGGCGTTACCTCCGCACATGGAGCACATTCACAATGTTTTTCACGTATCGATGCTTAAGAAATATAATCTAGACTCCAGGCATGTAATAGAATATGAGCCAATAGAGCTTCAGGCAGATTTGTCATATGTAGAGAGTCCGATAGAGATTCTAGAGAAAAGAGAGAAGGTATTGAGGAATAAAGTGGTAAAGCTAGTAAGAGTGTTATGGAGAAACCCAAAGGTTAAAGAGTCAACCTGGGAGTTAGAAAGTGATATGAGAGAAAAGTACTCTTGTTTATTTTTTTAGGAGATTCTGAGGACAGAATCCTTTTAAGGGGGAAGGATGTAATATTCGGGATATATCGTGTAATTATTTTTGCTAATAAATAATTAATATATGTGTTCAGTATATATTCTGTGAATTATTTGTTAAGTGTTAAATGTGTTTGGATGTTTAAAAATATTATTAATTGAGTATTTTAATTTTTATATGTCCAAAATAAAATATAGATAATTGTCATATCTTCCTAATTATTTTTATGTTGATTTATAAATTTATAATGATCATATGAAATTTATAAAATCTTTTTCCGGGTATTTAAAATCTATTTTATAAAAACGGGAACCAACTGACGTCATCCGTTGTTACGTTTTTGGAACCCGAAACTCTTCTAAGAACTCCTTCCTACCCTAATTATAATATTCCGAGCATATTCCATGTTTCGACTTTTTCGATCCGGCGTACGGTTTGTCCTGTGCGAGTCCCGGCGTAATATTTTCGATACAATATTCATTTCGGTAAATCAATAAAACTCGTATTTTCGATAAACGGGAGCTTTTTATTAAACTATCCCAATTATCACCTCGTAGTACGTGTAACCAGGCGCTGAGACCAAGACCGTGGTACAAATTGTACTGATTTGGATAATTGTCCCGAAAACCGATATCGTTTGGATCAGTTTTTATAAATAAACGTACCGTTTTATATCCGGAATGATCCAACGGGATACTAATTTTCCGTAATTATAAATAGCCTTTTACCGTATTTTATTTCGTATCAAATTCATTTGCAGTCAACTAATATATAATTTTCCAGAGAAAAATCCTAAACTCATAAACCTTTCTGAGAATCAAACCAACAATCGGAGGTGTTACCAGAGTCTGTTTGAAATGCTCGAGTACTCAAAACGAAGGTCTTGAGGTGTTCTATCAAATTCTGTGTTCCAAATCACTGCAGAAATCAAGGTTTATTTTCTGAAAAATTATTTATTTTCGAATTAATTTTATTAAAAATATGAATTTTTGTTCGGATGATTGTTTGTATGATTTGATGCTTGCATGTTGTAGAGCTTGTTTTCCTGATGATTTTCATATGTCATACGTCTGATTTAGAGTTCAATAACATGCTCAAAAGTGGGTTTAATTCTCGAATTTTAAAATTAGGGTTTATAACCCGTATGAATGTTTTCAATTGAAATTTGGGGCTTTTTGATTTAGAGGTTATTAGCTGTTGATTTATAGTGCACTGTGCATACAGTGTATTCGGTTTTATATTAACCGAAATGGACGGCTTAGATTGATCTAAACAAATGATCAATGGCCTAGATTAAAATGTTTAATTTCGTTTTTAAAAAAAGAATGGGCCGATATAAAATGATTTGGGCTGGGTTTATATATATATCAATATGTTTTTGGGTCTTATAATGGATTTGGGCCTTGACTATTGTTTGGGCTGGATTTAAAAAGAATAATATTTAATCCAAAAACTATTTATTTGTATATATATTTCGAAAATAGATTTTTGATAAACCCAAATAATCATATATATATAATTACTAATAATAAGATATAATTTTTATCTTAAAAATAGTATATATATATATGTATTTAGCCTTTATAAATCTCAATTGTAATTTAAATAATTACTTGAACAGTTTATTTTCCCGGTTAATCAAAGCTATATAAGATCTCACTAAATCCGATCAATAAATTTCTTTATTGACAAATCTGAATTTACGATACTTAATAAACTCGATCGAGAAAATATCCTTTTCATGAGATAGGCTTAAATATCCCAAAAGATAGATAAGAATTCCATTGTCTATCTATTTTATTGATTCCAACATTCCTAAATCCAAGCGGAGTTTAGTGAATCTTTCGGAATTCAATGGTTTTGTGAATATGTCAGCGAGATTGAACTCAGTATGTATATGAGTCATTTTTATGTCACCTTTATTGACATGATCACGTAAGAAGTGATGTCTCACATCTATATGTTTGGATCTTGAGTGTAATACGGGATTTTTGCTAAGATCAATAGCACTCGTATTATCACATAATATTGAGATCACTTCAAATTTTATATTATTGTCAGCAAGTGTTTGCTTCATCCATAATATTTGAGCACAACACTTTGCAGCTGCTATATATTCAGCTTCTGTAGTCGAGATGGATACGGAGTTTTGTTTCTTTGAAAACCAAGAAACTAGGCATCCACCGAGAAACTGACACGTACCACTAATACTTTTTCTGTCAACTAAATGACGGGCATAGTCCGAATCAGAAAAACATACTAAGTCAAATGGTATACCCTTAGGATACCAAAGACCAACATCAGTGGTTCCTTTAAGATATCTCAATATCCTTTTTACCGCTGATAAATGAGATTCTTTTGGTGCGACTTGAAATCTAGCACACTTACAAACACTATATTGAATATCGGGATGACTTGCAGTGATATAGAGCAAGCTACCTATCATTCCTCGATATTTCTTTGTGTCTACAGGAATTCCTTTTGGATCTTCCGTTAATTTACCGGATGTAGACATAGGAGTAGAGATGGGTTTGGCATTTTCCATTTCGAACTTTTTCAACATCTCTTTACAATATTTTGATTGAGAGATATGGATGCCTTCATCTGATTTCCTTATTTGCAATCCTAAAAAGAAGTTTAGTTCTCCCATCATACTCATCTCGAATTCTTTACTCATATTTTCCGAGAATTCTTTACATAGTGCATCATTTGTTGAACCAAAGATGATGTCATCTACGTATATTTTTACGAGCAATATATCATCATTTTCTTGCCTCGTAAATAAGGTTATATCAGTCGTTCCCATTCTAAATTTATTTTCTAAGAGGAACTTGCTCAACCTTTCATACCAAGCTCTTGGAGATTGTTTTAACCCATATAGGGCCTTATATAATTTATAGACGTAATCCGGATGGTTTGCATCTTCAAAACCGGGAGGTTGTTTGACATATACTTCTTCTTCTAATATCCAGTTTAAGAATGCAGATTTCACATCCATTTGGTATACTTTGATATTTTTATGACATGCATAGGCTATGTTAGGTCACACTTTCACTGTAGAGGGGGTGAATACAGTGTTTATTACAATCAAATCAAACTTCAAGAACTTATGTAACAGAAAACAAACTTTATTGAAACAATAAACTCTGTTACAATCTGGAACTGTTATCTCTCAGTGATGAACAAAATATCACGAGAGCTGCTAGGGTTACAGTAAATAATATTCTTGATAATGATAACACTTCTAGTGTAAACCCTATGTCTGTGTTTATATATTACACAGTTACAAGATAATCGCTAATTGATATGGAATATAATTCTGCTTCCTAATATATATCAATCAGATATCTTTTCTTCCAAGTATTCCATTCTTTACGGAATTCCTTCTTCATGCATATCTCTTCTTATGTTTATCTTGATCTTCTTAACTTTAATCAGCTACTGTCCTTATCTGATCGTCCTTCAGCACTTAAGTTCTGATATCTATCTCCTGATGCTTATCTCCTGATAACATAAGTACTGATATCCCTTAAGTCCTGACTTCCAGTATAAGTACTGATCAACAGTTAAGTACTGATTTGTCCTGTTCAAATAAGATCTGAAATCTAAACATAAAATATATTAGCCATGACATTATCAAATATATCTAACAATCTCCCCCAACTTGTAAATTAGAAAAATATACAAGTTTAACAGATATTTGATAATGTCAAAAACATTAAGTACAAATGCATGAGAATTAGACAAAATAACTACAACTTACAGTCCTTAAAGCTTTTACCAATTCAACTTCTGATAACAACTTTAGTCTGTATACACATCAGAATTTAAGCAGTTGTAGATCTTCGACTTGGCTTCATCATTTTCTGATCTCTCTGATGTCAGGAGTTGTTCTGAGATAATTCTTCAACAAACATTTCTCAGCATATCTGAGTTCATCAATCATTCTCCGTTTGACATCTTTAAGCTCTGCAGTATCTTCACCAGTTTGAAATATTGCAGCTCTGAGATCATTAATCTTTGCTTTTCTCAACTCCTGATCTAGTCTTATGACATAAGCTTTGTCAGACTCTAGATTGAATTCAAGCCCCTTAATACCAAGATATGTTCTGATCTGTGCAGTATTAGGCTTCATATCAACAATATCACCATTGTGATTTCTGTACTTTGGAACATATATGCTGTCAGACTTAACAGAATAAAGTCTTTTCTGTCTCTGAATCTGTTCTTTCAAATAGTTTGCAGCAGTCCCTGTCAATCTGTCATCCACTTGAAGTAAGAATAATACATGCTCCAATTCTTCAAAATACTTCAATGGAATGGCATTTTGTCTTATATGATAAACCCTACCATCTGTCATGAAATACAACATGATGTATTCTTTCAAGTAGGTATGGTAAACCATTTGTACAGATTCCAATTGATTCAATCTTTCAGGAGTTGCTCCAATACCTGGTTCACTCAAGGAAGTTGGATCATTGGTAGTGTTGTGTACTCTTCTTTCATCAGCACTTCCCAATCCAGTTTTATCTCTTGCTTCCTTTCCAGTAACTACTCTAGCTTCAAAACGACTTGCAGTAGTCTTCAAAGATTGAGTTTGTTTTGCCTTAGTGAATCCTGGTAGGAGTGTTTTTGATCTTCCTTCTGATATCAAGTTAACTTGAGCTGTGTCAGAGGTTACTTGCTTCTTTTGAATATCAGAACTTTTAATTTCTTGACTCTGAACAACTTGAGCCATGTCAGAGGTTGTTTTAAGAACTTTTCTTGAAGTCAGAGCAAGATTATCTTTGTCATCAGTAATTTCTTCATCTTCAGGAGGTACATAAACTTTAACAGGTTCACCAACCTTTTCTTTACCCTTGGATCTTGGATCTATCTTTGGTTGTGATTTAGCAAATGTTGCTTCAGTTTGTGCCTTTTCTTTAATCACAATGCCTTTAAGTTTTGGAAGTGACTTTTTACCAGAAGCTTCAGATTTAGATGTGGCTTTCTTTGATTTAAGTCTAGCTTCTTCTTCCTTTAAACTTTCCAAGTCCATTCCTGGATTTTCTTGAAGAAATAACTATCTTGACATTTCTTCATCAAGATCTAGAAGTTCATCAGAATTTATTCTTTTACCAGTATCAGAACTTATTCTCTTCTCAGTATCAGAACTTATCCTGTGACTTGCAATTTCAGCATTTCTTGATGAGAATCTTTTACCTTGACTATGACCTCCACCCATTCCAGAGTTTCCTTGGTCATCTTTTTCATCATCCTTTCCTTGCAGTGTCTTGTCATCCTTGCATTTGGACTTAATTACTTTCTCCCCCTTTTTGGCATCAGCAGGAAGTAGAAGAGAGATAAGCAATTCCACTGAAGATTGGATTTCAGTCAGTTGTGATTGCTGAGAAGCTTGATTGTGCAGAATTTTATCAATCTGTGCTTGTTGACGATCTTGAGTCTTCTCAATATAAGCAATCCTGTCCATAGATGGTTGAAAGAACTTTTTCTTATCAAGTTTCCAAACTTGTTCTTGTTTGATAAAGTTCTCCTGAATCTTGTGTATTTCTGCATGAGTGGTTGAATGAAGACCTTGTAGATGTTTAGTACTCATTGCAGTGACACGAAGCTGAGTTTTGAAATCATCAGAATTTAACATTTCATCAGCTTTAGTCAAGTGCTCAGTAAGATGTAACGCAGATGGAATACATGAGACTGAGTTCCATTCCTTAGTCCACTCCTGTCCTGCAGGAGTTTCACTCCAAGGCACTGGTGGTTCCTCTGTAACAAACTTCTTTACTAGTTCAGACTTAGAAAGAGGAATATGTCCTGAAGGACCTGCTGCATCAGTATCTGCAGTTGGAGCAGCATCAGCAGTATCTCCAGCATGTGCAGCATCAGAACTTATAGAATCAGTATCATCTGATATAATAGCAGTGTGAGTAGCAATGGAGGCGTCAGCATCCTCTAATTGCTGATCTGATGCTAAGTTCTGATCAACAGCCATATCCTGATGCTCACCTAAAGTCTGATCATCAGTGTCTAGATGCAGAGAAGGTGACGTAGATAATTCCGGAGTTTGAATAGCATCAGTAACAGGTGTTGGCAAAAGATTTGTTGCTGTTGGAGCTTCTAAGAAAATTACTCCAGGCATAACTAAGTGTTGATCAGCATTATCAGCACTTGTGCCTTGATTACCAAGAGACACAGATGGGAAATTAGCCTTGTCAGATACAGTTTCCTGAGATGGAGTAGATGGAGAAGAAGTAACTGGATCAAATTCTTTTTCTTGTGAGATCAGAGATTCCTGATTCCCTTCCTTAGCTGTTTCCTCCTCATCATCTGAAACTGGCCTTTTTGCCCTCTGTTTCTTGTATTTCCTTGGTAATTTAGAGTCCTTGGAAGTTTCAGGAATTGTCATTTTTCTAAGCCTCTTGAGAAGCTTAGATCCTCCAAGTTCAGAATCCTTCTGAGAAATCTTTTTCTCAGTTGCAGTTACCACAGGTTCTGAAGAAAGAATATGTTCCTCAGAATCTGATTCATCTCTCAAAGTAATCCTCCTCTTCTTCTGAGGTGTTTGAGAAACAGTCTTTGTTCTCTTTGACTTAGAAGATGTAGGCTTCACATAGGACTTGAGATATGTTCTGAGAGATGGTTGAGAGGTTTGAGGTGGCTGAGTAGAGGTGGTAGGTGCTGATGAACCAGGTTCTGATGTTTGAACATCAGGATAAAGTGCAGTGTACTTAACAGGATCATAGGTGATTAAGGCTTGTTTGACAGATAGAGTTAAGTCTACCTCGTCTCCCTAGACTTGAAAAAGAATAACAGTCATTTGAAAAGGAATGTGCACATGTAACAAGAGTGAACTGTTCAAGGACGAGTGCCATTAGTCCTACCCATAGACTATTAATCTTCCACTTTAACGTATTCTAAATTGATCTGAGACTGTTACCAAATTTTACTCACAGATAAGTCAAGTAAAGGGTTAGACTGAAAAATCAGAACTTAGACCTATACCAGAACTTAACAGTCATCAGAACATAATGTCTTAATTCGAACAAGGAATATCTATCTTAGTAAGTTTTCATACAAGTTCTGAGTTATAGTCTTCAGAACTTAATCATCAGAACATATAACTAGAACGTGTCCTCAGAATTTGTGCAAGGTGACACAGTGACTGTTTGTCTAAAAGAACATAGACCACCAAAAATTTCATCATTCATATGGAGTGATTTGTGTGTGCATTAAGCTAAATAACTAATAAAGAGTAAAGTCTGATTTACTTCAGTACATCTTAGAAATAAGTCATAATTAAAATTTTGCTAAAGAGCTGTCATTATCCTGAAACCTACTGATAAATGAGTTCATGCATGAGTCCACCTCAACTGTTTTTGTGCTAATTTTATGCATCTTTTTAAATTCTATTTTACAGTGGCTTCTCAGTGTAAGTGAGTTACGACTGCTTATCAGAATTTATGCTATTATCAGAGTATTTCTCCAGTAATCATAGAGTGTGAAAAGTCACCAAGAAAATATTTTGCTTTTCTAATGCATATTTACTTAATACCATCTATGCACTTGGGTCGTCCCATTCACATTTTTACTCTAGATCTCAAAGGAGTACCTGATATTATTCTTTGATTCTTTTTCTTCTTCTTTTGATAAGTGAGGTTTATCAGCACTTAGTACATTCAGCAGTTTTACTAGAATCAGAACTTAAACAGATGAGTAGCATTATTCTAATTTGGGACTTAGTAATAAGATGAATAAAGTAAACTAAACTAAGCTCAAGTATCAGAATTTGCTTGTGTCATAAGATTTCCACAGAAATAATTACTTCTTTCATGGGATCATTTGTTTATTGAAGACTAGTAGGTCAGTATCTAGCACAATTATCCTCATAGGATTGAATGATTACTTAAACAGATATATCACTTATTAGAGTTAAGAGATATATATATCAGACAACAGTCAGTACTTAAAAACATTTATCAATTAAGCACAGAATACACAAAGAGATTAATTCTGTAAATACTGATCATAAAGTCTGATAACATAGAACAAGTTTAAGCAGATTTAGAGAAAGAACCTGAAATCATTCCAAGTTCATTTACCAATCTTGTAAAGGTAGCTTCACACAGTGGTTTTGTGAAGATATCTGCTACTTGTTGATCTGTGGGAACAAAATGCAATTCCACTGTACCTTCATCCACATGTTCCCTGATGAAATGGTACCTGATGCTGATGTGCTTTGTCATAGAGTGTTGAACCGGATTATCTGTCATAGCAATAGCACTTTGATTATCACAGTAAATAGGGATTTTGAAATATGTTAACCCATAATCCAGTAACTGATTCTTCATCCAAAGAATCTGTGCACAGCAGCTTCCTGCAGCAATATACTCTGCTTCTGCAGTTGATGTGGAAATTGACTTTTGTTTCTTGCTATACCAAGAAACCAATCTGCCTCCAAGAAATTGGCAGCTTCCACTTGTGCTTTTCCTGTCAATTTTGTAACCTGCAAAATCTGCATCTGAGTAACCTATTAATTTAAAATCTGATTCTCTAGGATACCATAATCCTAGATCAGCTGTTCCTTTAAGATACTTAAAGATTCTTTTTACAGCTGTTAAGTGAGGTTCTCTTGGATCTGCTTGAAATCTTGCACAAAGACAGGTAGCAAACATGATATCTGGTCTACTAGCAGTTAGATAGAGAAGTGAGCCAATCATACCTCTGTAATCAGTAATATCTACTGAATTACCAGTATCCTTATCCAGTTTTGTTGCAGTGGCCATGGGAGTGGATGCACTTGAACAGTCTTGCATTCCAAATTTCTTCAGCAAGTTTCTGGTGTACTTAGATTGACAAATAAAAGTGCCTTCTTCACTCTGCTTGACTTGAAGGCCCAGAAAATAACTAAGTTCTCCCATCATACTCATCTGATATCTTGACTGCATTAGTTTGGCAAACTTTTTGCAAAGTTTGTCATTTGGAGACCCAAAAATGATATCATCAACATAAATCTGGACCAAAAGTAAGTCCTTGCCATGGTTGAGATAGAACAGTGTTTTGTCAATAGTTTCTCTGTTGAATCCACTTTCCAGAAGAAACTAAGCTAAAGTCTCATACCATGCTCTAGGAGCTTGCTTAAGTCCATAAAGTGCTTTATCAAGCCTGTAGACATAATCTGGATGTTTGGAATCTATAAAGCCTGGAGGTTGTTCAACATATACTTCCTCCTCCAATTCTCCATTGAGAAAAGCACTTTTCACATCCATTTGAAAGACAGTAAACTTTTTGTGAGCAGCATAAGCCATGAATATCCTTATGGCTTCTAACCTAGCAACTGGCGCAAATGTTTCATCATAGTCAATTCCCTCCTGTTGAGAATATCCTTTTGCAACCAGCCTTGCCTTGTTCCTTACAATTATGCCATCACTGTCAGTTTTGTTTCTGAATACCCATTTTGTACCAACAACAGATCTATTCTTAGGTCTTGGCACTAAGGTCCAGACTTTGTTTCTTTCAAATTCATTCAACTCTTCCTGCATTGCTTGCACCCAATCAGCATCTTGAAGAGCTTCTTCCACTTTCTTTGGCTCAGTCAGAGAGAGAAAAGAATTGTAAAGACATTCATTCGAAGTACCTGTTCTAGTTCTGACACCTGCCTCAGGATTTCCAATTATCAAATCAGGTGTATGTGATTTTGTCCACTTCCTTGCAGATGGAAGGTTTTCTCTAGAACTGGATGCTCCCCCATGATTCATGCTGTCTTCGTTTTCATTTTCTGATGCTCCCCCTGAAACTATGCTCTCTGAGTTGGATTCTTCAGCATTTAGATTTTCAGCACTATCAGTACTTGGCTTATCAGAACTTGACGAATCAGAACTTGAAGAGCCAGATGTGTGTTCTGATGCTTCTTGAGATGTGATAATATCTTGAGTATGCTCCCCCTGCATTGGTGCATCTTCCTTTGACGTAGTCACCACAGTTTCAATAACATCAGAGTTTAATCCATCAGAGTTTACAGTATTAGAACTTAGACTGTCAGGATTTAAGGTATCAGAATATGAATCTTCATTTTCAAATCTCAGCTGATCATGATCAATGCAATCTTCAAGTCCAGTGATCTTCTTGTCATCAAAAGAGACATTGATAGATTCCATGACCACTTTTGTTCTCAAATTATAGACTCTGAAGGCTTTTGTGGAAAGTGGATATCCAACAAAGATTCCCTCATCAGCTTTTAGATCAAACTTGGATAGCTGTTCAGGATGAGTCTTGAGAACAAAACACTTACATCCAAATACATGAAAGTATTTCAGATTTGGCTTCTTGTTCTTCACCATCTCATATGGTGTTTTTCCATGCTTGTTAATGAGTGTTGCATTTTGAGTAAAACAAGCAGTCTGCACAGCTTCAGCCCAGAAATAGGTTGGAAGCTTTGCTTCTTCAAGCATTGTTCGTGCAGCTTCAATGAGAGTTCTATTCTTCCTTTCAACAACTCCATTTTGCTGTGGAGTTCCAGGAGCAGAAAATTCCTGCTTTATTCCATGATTTTTGCAGAACTCTTCCATTATCAGATTCTTGAATTCAGTGCCATTATCACTCCTCAAAATTTTCACAGAATCTTTGATCAATTTATCCAGACGTTTGACATGATCAATCAAGATAGATGCAGTTTCACTTTTTATGTGCAAGAAATACACCTATGTGTATCTGGTGAACTCATCTACTATGACCAACGCATATTTCTTCTTTGCAATAGACATGACATTCACTGGACCAAATAGATCAACATGAAGTAGATAATAAGGCTCAAGAATCGATGATTCAGTCTTGCTCTTGAATGAAGATTTTCTTTGTTTGGCCTTCTGACATGAATCACAAAGACCATCAGGAGCAAACACTGATTTTGGCAGTCCTCTCACAAGATCTTTCTTGATTAGCTCATTTATCTTGTTGAAATTTAAATGAGAGAGTTTCTTGTGCCAATTCCAGCTTTCTTCAATTGAGGCTCTACTCACTAAACAGATTGCAGAACCATCAGAACTTGTTGAAAGCTTAGCTTCATAAATGTTACCACGCCTGAATCCCTTCAGAACAACTTTTCCTTTAGATTTACTAACTATTTCACAATGTTCTGCAAAGAAATCAACATGATAACCTCTGTCACAGATTTGACTTATACTCAGTAAGTTGTGTTTAAGTCCTGAGACCAGAGCTACATCTTTAATGATGACATTCCCAAGATTGATATTGCCATATCCCAAAGTTTTTCCAATGTTGCCATCTCCATAAGAAACACTTGGGCCAGCTTTCTCCTCAAAGTCTGATAGCAGGGCCTTATTTCCAGTCATATGTCCTGAACATCCACTGTCCAGAACTAAAATATTTTTCCTGTTGCCCTGCAATCAAAAAGACCACTAATTATTAGTTTTAAGGACCCAGACTTGCTTGGATCCTTTGGCCTTTTTAGGTTTGTTAACATTTGCAGCGGATTTAGCATCAGATTTTATGTTAACAGTTTTCTTATCAGAACTTATACTACCAGACTTTGAATCAGAACTTACACTAGAAGGAACAACAGAAACTTTCTTTAAAGAAGGTTTTATTTGATAATAATCATAGTACAAACTATGATATTCCTTACAAGTATAAATGGAATGCCATAAACTACCACAATGAAAATAAGGATTTTGTGGTTTGTATCTAACAGACTGACTCTTAACTCCTGATTTTGAAGATAAAGAGTTAATATTCTTATTCTTCCTGCAAAAAGAAGCCAGATGGTTAGAACTTCCACAGTTATGACATGCTTTCCTAGGAGCATCAGGAACAGATTTATAGTTATTGCTTTTATTCACACCTTCCTTTCCATTCCTGTTTTTCCTAGGTGATTTTACCTTGTTTGCATTCTTAACATCTTTCAGCTTATGCTTAAGCTGCTTCTTTGTCATTAAGCCTATGTTAACTTCAGCTGTCTTTTCCTGTTTTAGTTTGTCAGAAGCTAATTCCTTTTTAACTTCTGATTTCTCATTTTCAGATTTTTCAGTTACAAACTTAACAGGTTTTAACTTCGGCTTTTGCTTATCAACAGGCTTAATTTCTACAGTTCCTTTTTCATTTTTATTTTCTCCATAACCTAAGCCCTCTTTCCAGTTTCCACTGCTTAGCAAATTTTGAGTTGTTTTGCCAGAGTTAGTCCAAGTCCTAATAATCTCTCTCTCCTTTTCTAACTCAGTTTTTAGAGATTCATTCATTTTTAGCACTTCATCCCTAACATAAAAAGCATCATCTCTATCCTTCTGAGTTTGATGGAACATGACTAACTCTTTTTCTAAGAAATCATTTCTTTTCCTAAAAGCAAGATTTTCAGAAGTTAATCTTTCACATGTTAAAGTTTGATCTCTATAACTAACAAACATGGTTTTAAGATATCTTCTCAACTCATTAATATCATCAGTATGAAAAGCATAAGTAGTCTGAGGTACCTTTGTTTCAGCAGCTTCAGAATTGCTCTCAGAACTTGATTTATCAGCATTTGCCATCAATGCATAGTTCTCCTCACTTTCAGAGTCTGAGGTGTCTGTCCAACTTTTCTGCTTTGTGACAAGAGCTTTGCCTTTGTCACTCTTGGTCTTCTTGCAATCAGGAGATATGTGGCCTTTCTCACCACAATTATAACATTTAACATTGGCGTAATCTCCTCTGTCAGACTTTCCTCCTCTTCCTTCAGATCTTCTGAAATTCTTCTTATCAGAACTTATGCCTTTCCTGGAAAACTTCTTTCCCTTCCTGAACTTCCTGTATGCAATCTTTGTGATTCCTTTCACCATAAGAGCACATAGCTTCATCATCTCCTCATCAGCATCAGTTTCAGGCAAGCTTTCAGAATCTGAGTCATCATCACTCTCAGAACTTGATGACTCAGTATCAGACTTTATGAAAAGAGCTTTACCCTTGTCTTTCTTTGAGGAAGGTGCTTTGGGGGATTCCTCTTCAGCCTTGAGAGCAACTGTCCTTGACTTTCCTCCTTTCCTCTTGCTTCTTTGTTCCATCTCAAGTTCATGAGTCTTGAGCATTCCATAGATTTCATCAAGAGTTGTTTCATCAAGATTGTAGTTGTCTCTTATTGTTGTTGCCTTCAAATCCCAGCATTCAGGAAGAGCTAACAGGAATTTTAGGTTGGTATCTTCAAGATCATACTCTTTATCAACCAATGACAAATCATTCAAAAGTTTGATAAATCTATCATATAAATCATTCAATGACTCATTAGATTTTGAGTCAAAATGTTCATACTCTTGAGTGAGTATTGTCTTCCTGTTCTTCTTAACTGTTTCAGTTCCTTGACACTTTGTCTCCAGTGCATCCCATATCTCCTTGGCAGTCTTGCAGTTGATTACCCTGTTTGACATTACATTATCAATGGCACTATGCAGTAAGTGTCGTACCTTGGCATCCTTAGCAATAGATGTTATATCTTCAGCAGTGTAATCACTCTTTTCCTTTGGTACAGTCTTTGCTGCTTCACCTGCAACTACAACAGCGAGCTTGGTAGGTTTGTGAGGCCCTTCCTTGATTCTATCAAGGTATTCTGGATCTGTTGCTTCCAGAAACATGGTCATCCTTACCTTCCATATGGGATATTCAGATGGTCTCAATATGGGAACTCTGATAGTCTCATATCGACTCTGAATTGATGTCTTTGATGATTCCTCAGTTTTGGTAGGCTTAGTTGGAGTTTCTGTGTCAGACATGATTGTGTTTGGATCTTTAACTGTATGTGTGTTAACAGAAGGCTCTGATACCACTTGTTAGGTCACACTTTCACTGTAGAGGGGGTGAATACAGTGTTTATTACAATCAAATCAAACTTCAAGAACTTATGTAACAGAAAACAAACTTTAGTGAAACAATAAACTCTGTTACAATCTGGAACTGTTATCTCTCAGTGATGAACAAAATATCACGAGAGCTGCTAGGGTTACAGTAAATAATATTCTCAATAATGATAACACTTCTAGTGTAAACCCTATGTCTGTGTTTATATATTACACAGTTACAAGATAATCGCTAATTGATATGGAATATAATTCTGCTTCCTAATATATATCAATCAGATATCTTTTCTTCCAAGTATTCCATTCTTTACGGAATTCCTTCTTCATGCATATCTCTTCTTATGTTTATCTTGATCTTCTTAACTTTAATCAGCTACTGTCCTTATCTGATCGTCCTTCAGCACTTAAGTTCTGATATCTATCTCCTGATGCTTATCTCCTGATAACATAAGTACTGATATCCCTTAAGTCCTGACTTCCAGTATAAGTACTGATCAACAGTTAAGTACTGATTTGTCCTGTTCAAATAAGATCTGAAATCTAAACATAAAACATATTAGCCATGACATTATCAAATATATCTAACAGGCTAGTAACATTCTTATTGCTTCTATTCTTGCTACCGGCGCATATGTTTCATCAAAGTCTATACCTTCCATTTGGGTATATTCTTATGCGATTAATCTCACTTTATTTCGAACTACCGTTCCATTTTCATCTAATTTATTTCGAAATACCCATTTGGTGCCAATTATAGAGGTATCACGAGGCTTTGGCACAAGTTCCCAAACTTTACTTCGAGTAAATTGGAGTAGTTCCTCTTGCATTGCAGAGATCCAATCCTCATCTAATAAAGCCTCTTTGGCGGTCTTAGGTTCTATTTGAGATAAAAAGCTAAGATAATTCACAATGTTTTGAACTTGTGACCGCGTTTGAACTCCCTTCCTTAAGTCTCTAAGAACATTTTCAAGTGGATGACTTCGTATAGTAGGAATGGCTTTGGGTAGTTCATCCTCTTTTTCGTCTATTTCTAATGGATTCTTATTGACGAGACTCCCAAGATCCATATTTTCAAATTGTCGAATGATAATTTCAATATCATCTTTCTCGACATTTTCTTGATCAACAAGATCTTTATATTTCGCATGTGGTTTACTTTCATCAAATGCTACATTCATTGATTCTTCCACCACAAGCGACTTTAGATTAAATACTCGGTAAGCTTTACTATTATTCGAGTATCCAATTAATATACCTTCGTCCGACTTAGGATCAAATTTTGTAAGGTATTCTTTTGAATTTAATATGAAGCATTTGCTTCCGAATACTCGAAAGTAGCTTAACTTTGGAGTTTTGCCAAAATAGAGCTCGTAAGGAGTCTTTTGTTTTATAGGTCGTAGCAAAACTCGATTAAGAATATGGCAAGCTGTCGACATGGCCTCGGCCCAAAAATATTTTGGTCGACGATATTCATTTAGCATTGTGCTAGCCATTTCTTGGAATGTTCTATTTTTCCTTTCAACAACTCCATTTGATTGTGGGGTATATAAAGCGGAAAAATTATGTGTGATGCCATGTTCATCACAAAGGTTGGTAAAACTGGAATTCTCAAATTCTTTACCATGATCGGTTCTTATATAGACTATGGTCGTATTTTTTTATTTTGAATCCTTTTGCATATAGAGGAAAAGGATTCAAAAGCATCGCTTTTGGCTTTGAGAAATTCCGTCCACGTAAATCGTGAATAATCATCTACGATTACTAACGTATATGAACAACCTCTGAGACTTTGTATAGGAACCGGACCAATAAGATCCATATGTAATAACTCGAGAGGTCTTGAGGTTGATACCATAAATTTTGCTTTGTGAGAGGCTCAAATTTGTTTCCCAATTTCGCAAGCTTCACAAGTATGATCTTTTTGATAGTTTAACTTTGGTATACCTCATACATGGTCTTTAGTTGATATATTTTTTATCAACTTCATGTTGGCATGTCCTAATCTTCGATGTCATAGCCATGGATCATCATTTATAGTGATTAGGCATACGCTCACTTGCTTGCTCATATCGCATATATAAACATTTTTATTTCTGGGGCAAGTGAGGACCAACTTTCCGGATTTATCTAAAATTGAACAATGAGTAGTGTAGAAGATTACCTTGTATTTATTGTCACATAGTTGACTAATGGAGAGAAGATTGTACTTTAATCCGTTGACTAGTTGTACGTCGAAAATTCTAACCTTTCCATTTCCGATATCCCCGATGCCGACAATGTTTCCTTTGCTATTATCTCCAAATGTTACGCTCCCCGCAGTAACCTTTTTAATGTTGTTCAAGAGTGACTTGTTTCCGGTCATGTGTCTTGAACATCCACTATCAAGGTACCATATATCTTGTTTCGCGACAAGACAAACCTACAAAACAAATGTATAAATTTATAGGTACCCTTTTGTCTTGAGGGTCATGGGGTTAGTATATCATAAAGAGCATTTAAATGTTTATAAGCATAGCTAGGCATGTTATTATCTTCCTTAGGAACATGAACCTTTCTAAGTACATAATTCTTAGTTGGGTAATTCCTAGATGTACCATAGAATCTAGATTGAGCATTATAAGCATTATGTCTATTATTATCATAATGATATGCATATCTAAGCAATTGTTGTCTTTTAAGTGCATAATCATTATGGTTGACATGATGTTGGTTGCTTCTATTTGGAAACGTAGTAGGTTGATGAGACCTTTGTTGCCTTTGATCTTTATATTCCATATTTTTGTAAGGCACACACTTATCATCTTTCTTGTATGATTCCTTGCGAATCCATACATGCTTCCCCTTAATTTCACCATTCTTAAATTTATAATATTGAACAGTGTGTCCAATCTTATTACAATAAGAACATTTATACGAAGGTGATTCGGGTGAAGTCTTAGTTGGTGATACAAATCTCCGAATATTATTTTTAGGAGGAGAATTCTTATTATATCCTAAACCTTCATGACTGTATGAGGTTTTTGTATGCACCATTTGATCCAACATCTTATTGCCTTTTGTAAATCTTTGAAGAACATTTTCAAGACTTTCATTATCTTTTTATAAGGCATCAATCTTGTTGTTAAAGATTATTTCTTGATCCTTAACTTGAGCTATGAGCTTATGATTTTCTTCTTTCAACTTTTGAGCTTCAATCGTAAGCTCGTTGATCTTTATTAGCTCATTTTCTTTATCAAGATTGTTTGTAGAAGATGTTTCTTTATTTTGAACACTTGATTCCATTTGAATCTTTAGGTTCAATAGATCAGCGTGAAGTTCACATATATTTTCATTCAATTGAACCTCTTCACATACCATCTCTTCCTCTTTGAGGATTAGTGATATATTCTCTGTTTCAAGGTTGATTATATTTTCTTGAAGTTTATTTACTTCAACCTTGATGAGATGGTTTTGATCTTTTAAAGATGTAATCTCTTTTTCATCTTGGACTCTTGAGTCCATCATCCGAGTGTACTCTTTATTTTGAGTATGATGTATTTCTTCTATTTTTATTTTCTCGGACCATACTAAGTGAAGCCTTTGATCAACATCTTTGTATTTACTTTTATATTCTACCACAAGTCTAATTAAATCATGCTTATTTATGTCCATAAGTGATAGATTAGATTCATCCAATAATGACTTAATTGAGACATAGTTAGATGTTACCTCTTCATTTATAAAGGAGAGTTCCCTAGATGTAGTTTCTTCTACGAGAGCCATCAAGCATAGATTCACCACTTCTTCACTAGCTTCCGGAGCTTCTTCATCTACACTCAAATCCCAACCATTTTCAGCCACGAGACTTCGTCCCTTTGAAAGTTTAGGACATTCTCTTTTATAGTGACCGGGTTGTTTATACTCAAAATACACATCTTGTGTTTCCTCCGGAGATGCATCTTTTGTTTTTGGAGGAGTGTAAACGGGATGAGTAGTAGAGACATTGGCATTACTATAGGTAATAATATTTTGATTGCCTTTGCCTTTATTGTAGCTCATTGACAGAAAATTATTCTTATAGTTGGAAGAATAATTTTGGGAGTAATTAGGCCTTCCGTTAGAGTTAAAAACTCTTTGTTGATTATTTGATTTTAGGAAGCCTTTTCTGTATCTTTGAGCTTTGCTTTGAAGCACACGACGGAGTTGTTTCGTGAGAAGAGCAATTTCACTCTCATTGAGATTTTGAAGTTCCTCGTTTAACTCCTCGTCATTTTCATCTTCATCTATTAATATGGCCTTTAGTGCCATATTTTTCTTTTTGTCCTCCACTTTTGGAGCAATCTTTTCCGGAATATTATCTTCTTCGTAAGCACGAAGATTTCCGAAGAGGTTATCACTCTTATACTCATTTAGATTGTGCATCTCTTTTATAGTAATAACTTTGACTTTCCAACTTGGAGGTAGAGATTTAAGAACTCTTCTATTTTTTTCATTTTGAGTATAATTCTTTCCAAGTTGAGATAATTCATCGATTATACGAGTAAATCTTGTTTCCATATTGATGATATTTTCTCCTTCTTGGAGTTTAAAGTTCTCATAATCTTGGATCAATGTTTCCATCCGAGAATCTTTTATATCAGTGGTTCCTTCATTGGTTACCATTAATTTGTTGCACATCTCTTGTGCCGACTTACAATTATTTACTCTTTTGTATTCTTTTTCCGCAAGTCCACTTGCGAGAACCATTTCTGCCTTGGCGGCTATATTCACTGTGGCTTCTTCCTCGAGATTGTATTCATTAACCTTCTTTTCGATGAGGATGTCATCAATAATTTTGGTAGGTATGCGAACACCGTCTTCGGTAGCCATCCAAACTTTGACTCCTTGAGATCTTGCATAAATGCGAAATCTAGTTTTCCATGTTGCAAAGTTGGTGTCATCGAACAGAGGAGGTCGTGAGCTTGACAATCCTTCACCACAATCAACGGGATTAATATACGCCATTTGGACCACTTTTTTGTTGTGCCTGTAAATTTGCAATTCACTTAACAAACACGTTAAAAAGCACTGCTCTGATACCAATTGTTAGGTCCCGTATGAGGGCTATGTTAAGCTATAAGGGGGGTTGAATAGCTTAATTACCAATTTAAAATTTATTATGGCATTTTAAAATAATTTTATCCCTTTTTAAAACTTTACCGAGTGGTTATGCAGTTTATATGTGCGGAAAATAAAGTGCAAGGAAAGAAAATACCACACGGCAATTTTATCCTGGTTCGCGATGGCGCAACCTCTAATAGATCCGCTCACCCCTAATCCAGTCCCCGAGCTCCTCTTCCGGACTCGGGATTTTACCTTAATATAAACTCGCTCCTTTAGTAGGCGGAGAAGCCTTTACACCCTTACAAATATTTATCTTGGTGTGCAACATAAGGGTCACCACCTCAAAATAAATGCAATTCCTACACAACTTATCTTAGACAATAACTCCCCTCTATCTCTTCAAAGTTGATGTAGATCCCTTGTGTGGACTTCACTTCCTTAGCTTTCACCAGTCTCGGATCTTAGTATCCGGTCTTGGGTCTTTCCTCTTCTTCACGGTGCAAATACGACTAACTTCCCGCTAGTGCGTATGAGACTTGGGTCTTAGAACGAAGATCACCTCACGTCACCTCACCTCACTGTGAAACTAATATAACAATCCACAAAACACAAAGTATAGAAAAAATATGTGTTGAACTAGTATATTACGGTACTAGCCCAAAAGATAGTATAATATTCAAATAAGAATATTAATACTCTATATGTATACTTGACTTGACATATAAAATGTTATATCAAGTATACTTTTGATTACTTCGTCTCTATGGATTATATGTTAATCGGAGTAATATAAGAAGTCCTTTATATGTATAATCAATATGGATTATGAATTCTTTGATCTTCAAGCTCAATACGTATACTTAACTCGGAATATATATTTATATGTCAAGTATACTTATGATTACTCTGTCTTTGTAAAATATATATTTATCGGAGTAATAAGAAGTCTTGTATATATGTATAAGCACTATGGCTTATGACTTCTTTTGTATTCTTCTTCTTTCGATTATGTATTTATGGATCGAAGAATACTTTGGTTACAATCTCAGAATTGTACCTATCCTTTTAAGCTTTTAGGCTTATGGATTTAGTATACTTATGATTTGACGATTATGTTGTCAAAGTATACTTTTAACTTCAAGCAACTTTATAGGTTCTATGATTCTTAGCCAAGGTCCAAATAATAGAAGTGTAAGTAATTGGCTTTGAATTTGTGCTTTTGAAGTTTAGGTGGATGATTACGAAGTTTACTATTGATCGACTTATAATCCCCCGGAACACTGAAGATGCTAGAAGGGGTTATAAGTGATACCTTTCGTAATGATACTATATACACGAACTATGCGTTGACCAAGATCGAGATAAATGAAATGCAAAATAATTGGTCAACTCGTGTGATTAAATCCACCTTTGAAGCTTAGACGGATGATTACGAAGTTTATATATATCGAATAAAAACCCCACGGAACACTAAGGTGCTAGAAGGGGATTATACGATATCTTTCGTAATTGGACTATATACATGAACTATGCGTTGGCCAAGATCCAAATAATAGAAGTGCGAGGAATTGGCCAACTCGTGTGATTTAATCCGTCTCTTATATTTGACAAAATTATGAATATCACTATTGATCAATTTATAATCTCTCAGAACACTAGAGATGTTAGCGAGATTATAAAACGATACCTTTCGTAATTATACTATATTCACGAAATGTGTTGGTCAAGGTCGAGATAAATATAATGCAAGTAATTGACCAACTCGCGATGTCAAATATGAAATCTCACTCGTGAGGAATTATTTAGAGATTTATGAAATCTCACTCGTGAGGAGTTACTTAGAGATTTAAGTACTTGTATATTATGGATCTTCTTCGTTTAGAGCTTCGGTTTGAAGATCAAGTACTTATTTGAATTCTGAGTTCGAAACTTCGTTCTCTTTTCTTAGAGAACCTTCTTTATAGGAGATAAGGTATTAGAGCTTGAGATGAAGTAGAGAAATTAAGTACAAAGCTCAAAATAAAGAAAACCAAAGAAGAAGCTAAAAACTCACCACTTTTGGAAAACGGTTGGAAACGTTCGCCGGAAAAATTCGCCGGAGGTTCGGCCGGATTTTGGCACTATGGACGAACTTGGGAAGCCCTTCGGGAGGCCGGAAAGTGGTGGTGGATGAGCTCACTTGGTGGGAATAAGCTTGGTTGGGTGAAGCTAAGCTTGGATATCAAAAACCTTAAGTATATGTGTATATATTTAAGAGAGAGAAGATTTTTGAGAAGAAGTGTGTGTATAGAATTTGAAAGAGATGAAGAGAGGCACTTCTTGAAAAATTCCCAGCAAGTATTTGGCTCTTTAGCTTAGTTAAAATAGGTTGGGGTGGGGGTTTATTTATAGAGGAAGTTGGGTGGATTGAATGGTTGAGATTTGAAAAGGAATGAATGATGGATGGAGTGTATCACAAGGATTGATGACATGACAAGTAGGTTGTGTTTCTTTGCAAGTGGGAAGGAAGCACAAGCTAGTATTCATTCAAATCTCAGCTGATATATATATATATATATTAAAAATATATTTTCCTTTTCTTTTAATCATTCTTTAATTACTTTAATTAAAGATTAAGCACCATTAATTATGACCACCCCAAAAACTCTTAAATAAATATCATAAAAAATATGATAATTACCTAAATATTATAAAATGATGTCCTGCAAAGTTTGGTCAAACGTGGTCAACTTTGGGACTAACTGCCTCGAAATTCGTGCCCGGACAAAAATTCTCGAAACGCTACGAAATTTTTACCATGCATATAAAATACCATTTAAGTGATCCATACCAAATTTCAAGTCATTCTAGTATGTGGAAGTATTTATTTATATTTAAAGTGATTCTGTCAGCCTTTACTTCCGAATAAAAATACTATTGGTCTTGGAAAGAAAGAGATGGATATTTTAACCCAAGTTTTGAATTGTATAGATACTTAAAATATATTTCCTAATATATAAAATGTATTTGAGTGGTGGGAAATATTTTTGAGTATTTTTGAATAATTTTCTCCGAGAAATGCTGATTTTAAGAAATGGGAGAAAATTACTTTACGAACACACAGGATGGGTGTAAAAATGGATATTAATACTTCAACCATGAATATTAGTAAACTTTGAATAAAAACTCTTTTGAAGGATGTAAAATATATTTAGAAGCGAAGAGTAAAACATTTTTGATTTAGCACGAGATCTCTAAAGAATATTTCTGATATATTCCTTTTTCGAGCTTGTTGCCTTATTGATGTTGCAACTGTGATCTAAAAAATATCATAACTTGATATATCTTATTTGATCAAATTGACTTAGAGATATATTCCATAAAATATAATTTTGATATTTTTAGAATAATGGAATATCTCTTTTATAAATAGTCTTGAAAATAATTTAGCTGGTTTGACTATTTGACTTTGATCTGGATCAATTAAAATCATGTCCTAATGGAGAGGATCTAAGTGTACTTAAATTTTATGTTTAATCGTACAAATACCAAAATAAATAATATATCGAAGATATCCTTCCACTAAAGAAGAAAGCTAACAAGGCAGGACCCAAGGAAATTTGGGTACCAAAATCAACTTGATTTGGTTTTGATGTGTGCAGGGAAACATAAAGAATCTTTGGTATCTGGATAGTGGTTGTTCAAGGCACATGATTGGAGATTCTACCCTGCTCACAGAGTTCAAGGAGAGAGTTGGCCCAAGTATTACTTTTGGAGATGACAATAAGGGTTATACTGTGGGATATGGCTTGATTTCTAAAGACAATGTCATCATTGAGGAGGTTGCCTTAGTGGATGGTCTCAAGCACAATTTGTTGAGTTTCAGCCAGCTTTGTGATAAAGGCAATTCAGTAACCTTCACTTCAGAAGCCTGTGTTGTGACTAACAAAATAAGCAACAAAGTGGTTCTCGCTGGAGTGAGAAAAGGAAATGTGTACCTAGCTGACTTCAACTCATCAAATGCAGAATCTGTTACTTGTCTTCTCAGTAAAGCAAGTCAAGATGAAAGTTGGTTATGGCACAAGAAGCTGTCCCATCTAAACTTCAAGACCATGAATGAGCTTGTCAAGAAAGAACTGGTTAGAGGTATTCCTCAAGTGGAGTTTTCTAAGGATGGACTATTTGATGCCTGCCAGAAAGGAAAGCAGATTAAAGCATCATTCAGGAAGAAGCTTAATTCAACAATTGAAGAACCTCTGCAATTTCTACACATGGATTTGTTTGGACCAGTCAATGTGTTGTCCATATCAAGGAAAAGATTTTGCCTAGTAATTGTGGATGATTTCTCAAAGTTCTCTTGGACATATTTCCTGAAGTCTAAAGATGAGGCTAGTGAAATCATCATCAATCACATAAGACAAGTCAACAATCATCCAGATTTCAAAGTTAGAAGAATAAGGAGAGACAATGGAACTGAGTTCAAGAATTCTGTTATGAGAGCATTTTGTGAAGAGAATGGGATTATGCATGAGTTTTCAGCAGCAAGAACTCCACAACAAAATGGATTAGTGGAAAGAAAGAACAAATCAAAGATCCATAAACTCAGGGGTAGTTTCTAATAATCAAAACTCAACTACACATCAAGACAACAATGAGGCCTCTTCATCTAGAGCTAATCTACCTCAAGAAAGAAAATGGACAAAAGTTCACCCCTTTGAGCTCATCATTGGTGATGTATCTTCTAGAGTTCAAACAAGGAGAGCAACTCAAGTAGAATGTCTATATAGCAGCTTCCTATCTAAGGAAGAACCAAAGAAGGTAGGAGAAGCTTTGTTGGATCCTGATTGGATTTTAGCTATGCAGGAGGAGCTAAACCAATTTGAAAGGAATAAAGTATGGAAGCTTGTACCCAAGCCTAAAGGAAAGAATCCAATTGACACCAAATGAGTATTCAGAAATAAGATGGATGAAAATGGCATAGTGGTCAGGAACAAAGCTAGATTGGTTGCTAAGGGCTATTGTCAACAAGAAGGAATAGATTTTGATGAAACTTTTGCTCCAGTTGCAAGACTTGAAGCCATCATAATTTTCTTAGCCTATGTAGCCCATGCCAATTTCAAGGTCTATCAAAAGGATGTCAAGAGTGCTTTTATAAATGAAGATTTGGAGGAGGAAGTCTATGTCAGTCAGCCTCCTGGTTTTGAAGATCCAAATTTCCCAAATCATGTCTACTATCTTTTGAAAGCACTCTATGGACTGAAGCAAGCACCTAGAGCCTGGTATGACACTCTATCAAAGTTCCTTTTGGAAAATCACTTCACAAGAGGTACTGTGGATAAAACTTTATTCTTTAGAAATGTTAATGGCTCTAGTATACTTGTTCAAATTTATGTAGATGATATTATATTTGGCTCTACAGATGAAAAACTTTACAAAAAGTTTTCCAAATTGATGCAAAGTAAGTATGAAATGAGCATGATGGGAGAACTAACTTACTTTCTTGGTTTACAAGTTAAGCAAGTTAGTGATGGAATTTTTATTAGTCAACCTAAATACATTCATGTTCTTTTAAAGAAGTTTGATCTAATGGATTGCACATCTGCAAAAACTCCCATGGCCACTGCAACTAAGCTTGAATTAAACACTACTGAAAAGTCTGTGGATATTTCAAGTTATAGGGGCATGGTTGGTTCACTTCTGTACTTAACAACTAATAGGCCAGATATAATGTTTGCTACTTGTCTTTGTGCTAGATTTCAGGCTAATCCTAGAGAATCTCACTTGGTAGCTATTAAAAGAATTTTCAGATATCTCAAGGGAACACCAAAACTTGTAATCCTAGAGATTCTGGTTTTGATCTAACTGGTTATTCAGATGCAGATTATGCAGGGTGTAAAATAGACAGAAAAAGTACAACAGGAACCTGTCAATTTTTAGGAAACAAGCTTGTGTCCTGGTTCAGTAAAAAGCAAAATTCAGTCTCTACTTCTACGGCTGAAGCTGAATATATTGCTGCTGGTAGTTGCTGTGCACAGGTTTTATGGATGAAAAACCAATTGTTGGACTATGGTCTACAAGTGGATAGAATTCCTATTTTCTGTGATAACACAAATGCAATTCCCATCACTGAAAATCCAGTTGAGCATTCAAGAACAAAGCACATAGACATCAAGTACCACTTCATAAGAGAACATGTGATGAATGGTACTGTGGAACTGCATTTTGTTCCAAGTGAAAAGCAGCTTGCAGATATATTTACCAAGCCACTGGATGAATCCACCTTCTCAAGGTTGGTAAGTGAGTTAGGTATGCTTAATTATTCTTGAATCAGTTCAGATATTTTGCAAGTTGCTATGCAGCCAGAAATTTGATTGATTTTTCTGTTTTGGATGAAATTTTGGCTAAGTCAAAATTTACATTCCGACTGATGATCATTATCCATCGAGTTTGATCATCCGTTGGAATACTATTTGTCAATAAAATCAATTATTTTTCTGGAATATGTCATAACTCGATAGATAACTGATTTATCCTCATCCGTCGAATTGTCTCAATCCTAGCCATAAATTCTCTGAACATTATCCATCGAGTATACTTACAGTTTGTAAGCATGACACGAGGGATAAGTGACGGAATTTTTACAGTTTATTTATTTTTAAACGGCTATTTTGGGCCATTTTTATTACTTTATTTTACTTTATTATTTTTTATAGTTATTTTCTGAGATAGTATAAAAGCAAATTCACTTTTATTCATTTCTTTTATCATTCTCAAGATTCAATTGCTTTAATTTCTTCCTTCTCAAAAGCAAACTCTCTCTCTGCAAATTCCAAATCTCTAACAATGGCACCTGTAGTGAAAATCATGTCTCAAACCGGTTATATCTATGAGAAAAATAACTTTTCAACTTTGGTGAACAAGGAGATTCAACAGTCTGGTGACTATCACAAAATGATGGATTTTGTGAAGAACTGCAAACTCAACTATGCCATGCTGGAATCACCCACCATTTACTGTGAGGTTGTTGAAGAGATATGAACAACTATAGTGTACAACTCGACAGACAAGACCATCACATTCACTATGAAAGGTAAGCAGTTTTGCATAAATAGTGATATTGTTAAAGCATGCTTCAAGATTCCTGATAATATTGTAACTGCTCCACACACAGACACTGACATTGTTAATATGCTTAATTCCATGGGCTATGCACTCACTACTTCTAAATTAAGTGAAATTAGGAGGTTGGGTCTTAGGAAAGAATGGAGTTACCTATGTGATGTAGTAACTAAGGTGTTTTCTGGTAAAATTGGTAACTTTGACTCTATAAACATCTCGATGATTAACATGCTTTACATGCTAGTTACTGATAAGTACTTTAATTTCAGTGATTTGGTTTTATTTGAGTTAGGTTTTAAGTTATGATAGGTCAATAAGAGAGGTAAAAGTGTATATTATGCTAGATTCTTTATGATGCTTGCTAACCATCTTATTGAAGATATTGTAATTGAGAACCCAACCAACAAGTTAAATTGTTGGGTTTAAGAAAGAAGGATAATTGCAGATTTAAACAGAGCAAACCATCACAAGGAGGTTCCCTTATTCTACTTTCCATTAATTGAGGGACCTCAGGTAAGTGAGGTAATTTATTCTGTCTCCACTCTTCCAACCTCACAAATTTCTTTGCTTTCTAGAGTAGATATGGAAACTATGTCAATGACCCAACAGTTGCATACCCAAGCTACCAAATCAACAAAAGTTCCTAAATCCAAAGCTAAGAAAGTCCCCTCTGATTTCTTTCAAAAGAAATCAGTTGTAAAATCCACCAAACCTAAAGAGGGGAGTGTGAAGGTGGGAAAGAAAGGTGAGGGACAGGGTGAAAATCAAAGAAGCCCTAAGACTAAGGATGGAGAGGTGAGAGTTTCCCAGCCTAGCCACACTGCAGTTTCTCAACAAACTGCAGTGCTTAATAAGGATATTAGCTCATTATTGGTTTCATCCTCCCAAAAGGATGTTACCATTGAAACAAGCTCTCAGCCAAGAGCACAGGCCAAGAGGGTAAGGGACACTAAGGATGGCAAAATAATACGATCCGACGGATACCCGGTCCGAAATCCGAAATTTTGGATTTACCGAACCCGATTTTTTGGATTTGGATTTGGATATGGATTTAATTTTTAAACCTGAAAATTTTTGGATTTGGATTTGGATATTAGGTATACCGGTCCGAAACCCGATCTGAAATCCGAAACTCTATCATAACCCGATCCGAACCCGAAATCCGAAAAAAAACCTGAATTATTATATATATATAATATATATATATAATATTAGAATTTTATATATTACACATTATAATATTATATAATATATATATATATATTCTGTAATATACATTATACGTATTATTATATAATTTTTAGAATATCTATTTTTATATTTATGCTAAAAATTAATTAATTATAAAGTTTAATAAAATATAATTATTCAACCATTTAAATGGGTGATAAGGTTTATAAGGTTAACAAAATATCTTTTAGTAATAAATTTAAAAAATTGGGTATCACTCATTTTTTAAATATTAGCTATATATATAATAACATAGTTAATGATGTGCTGGAGTGGTTGAAGATGACATGTTAAAACTCTTCCTCTTCAAGTCGCGTGTTCGATCCCAAGCACTTGCAATATCAATAATTATACAAATTTTCAGATTTCGGGTTCGGGTTTTGGGTTTGGGTATGAATATCCAATTCAAAATAATTTCGGGTTTGGGTATACCCGAATCCGATCCAAAATCCGATGGATCGGGTTCGGGTATTCATTTTTGGGTATTTTTCGGGTTCGGATCAGGTTCGGGTATGGATAAAATTTTCGGGTTTGGATATGGATTTTGCAATACCCGACCCGATCCGACCCGATTGCCATCCCTAAGGGACACAAGCTCACCCCAAACTTATACCAGAAAGAAGAAACCAAAAATACTTGGGGATGCACAGGGTTCACACACTGTGCAAACTGGTGCAAAAGACCCAGTCACTGCACCTTTTCAAAGTCAGGTTGATGTGGCTCCAATAAATTTGGAGTCACAGCCAAAATCTCTTATAATTGAAGCACCTGAAACACCAAACTCTCCCACACACTCATTAGATGTTGATATGATTCATACATCTCAACCAAATTCTCCATCTTTAACTCTCTTGGAGAAACCAAAAATCCATGCAAGTGAGCATCATCTTCTAGATGATTTATTGGCTCACTTGCCATTTCTTTCTGAGACTGTTGAGACATCTGCGCCAAAATTTTCATCAATCTGCACAGAGTCTACAATAGTCTTCACTCCAAACTCAATTATTTCTTCTATCCTGATGGATATTTCTCATCCGTCGAGTAGTAATTGTTTCCCGACGGATAAGCTTAACAGCAGTTATCCGTCGTATAGTGAAACTGCTAACCCGATGGATATTCCTCATCCGTCAGGTGTCTCTGCACAGCTTAAAATTTCATCTATTCTTACAAGTGAAGACTTAGTAGTAGTGCAATCACTCCTAGGACTGAGGGAAGGGAGTGATTTGAGTGAGAGTCTGGGTTGCTCCCAAGAAAAAGGAGAGGAAAAGAGTGATCTAATGCAGTCCATTTCTTCAGGACTGGCAAAAGTGAGTGAGAGGAGTCCCACCTTAGATGGTGAAGGTGAGGGTGTGAGGGTGGGGAGCCAAGGTGCGACCTTGATGCAAGAAAAGAGAGATAATGAGAGAAAAGCAGGTACAGAAGATATAAGGGTGGATGTCATTGCAAGTGAGTTAATGAATGTCCAGGATGCAAACAGAGAGGGACTATTTTAGCATAGTCAAGCTGTTATAGATTTTACCTCCTTCGATGCTGAGACATTTACTCACCCTGTTCCAGCATATCAACTTCTAGCTGGACAGGGCAATGACAATGCAGAAAGGATTCTCAATCTGGTGCACACCACACAGTCTATGCAAAGAGCAAAGGATGCAATCATAGTTCAGCCCTCTACAGCTGGTGATATTGACTATGAGACTGGTGGTTCAGAAGATTTCTTTGGTGGTGAGGATGCAGAAAGTAAAGAAGAGCCATTGGACATAGGGGAGAAGTAGGCCCTAGTTCCAGATTAGGCATGCCATCATGGGCCTTCTCCAAGAAATGTGATGAACGCCATTTCAAGACCACACTCATCCAACTTAACAGTCAAACACATTTTGCTCTTCAATCAACAACAAATGCCAGCACCAAGAAGCTTCTGCAAGCACATCTTGCTTCTCTCCAATTGTAACAAATCCAAGGTTTTCAACATACTCAGGATGTCACCTCTCTCAAAGGTAAAATTGATCAAATGAAAAGGGACATTTCTGACAGGTTGGATTCCAAACTTCCAGAAGCTACAATGCTTGACATTAAGAGATAACTCGGGAAGAATTCTGATCTTGCCACAAAGATAGATTCCTTGGATACCAGAATAACAGCAATGGAAGCCTCTCTCACAGCAATTCATCAACACCAAGCACAACAAACAGACTTGCTTCAAAGGCTAGTGATAGCACAAACATCCTCTTCTACTCAACTTGCTCATAACAAAAAGGGGGAGAAAGAAACCTCTTCTAAGGGGGAGAAAGAAAGCTCAATTGTCTTATTCAGTCAAAGGGAATTAAGAAGTGAGGGGGAGAAAAAAGTGCTCAATATTCAAGTAAGTAAAGCAATTGTGCCAACAATTGTTTTCACAAAGCCACCTGCTAAAGATAACACAGATCTAATCAAAGAAGCAGCAGCCAACTTGAGAGCAGCTGAGAAGAAGCAATTGAGTCCAATCAATTGGGAGAAATTGATGAGAACATCCAGAAGATATTTGACCCTACACAGAAGCCAGACAAAGTTTTCAATCATCACTCTAAAGTCATGAAAATCTCTGTGAATGATATAAGTATGAACTATCTGGAAAGGGGTCAAACTTCTTGTGTCAAATCTCCAAAGAAAGATCTCATCATGAAGGCCAAATGGAACTATTCTAAGTTTTCAGATAAGAATCCTATGGATACAGTGTTTGAGACACCGAATCCAGATGAAAAGAAACTGTTGTCAAGATCTATTGCATTCTACAAGGATCCAGCTGATTCAGCATTAAAAAGAAGAATTGCCAAAATTTACAGAAATGGTAAGGAGATTTGTGTGGTGGTTGGACACCCACTGTTTGTGGAAGCTAAGAAGGAAGAGAAAGAACGAATAAGGCTAGAAAAGAAGCAAGCTGCTTTGGATTCTAAGAAGCAAAAGAAAGAACAAGTTGCTATCTTGGCCAAGCTTTAAGCTGTAAAAACCACAACAGGACCTCCTGTACAACCAACTGTAATCACTGAACCTAAGGATTTGAAAATGCAAGAAGAATCACAGCAGAAAAGGAGATTTAGATACAAACTCCATTCCAAGAGGAAATTGAACTTTAATGATGAGGAATTGGAAGATCAGTTTCCCAAAAAGCCTACAACTACAACTCAGACATCAAAACTCTCAGTGGTATTTGAAGAATTCAAAGTGGTTGATCCAACAAGAAATATTCATGGTGAATCAATTGTTCCCAAGGATGAGCCAGTAAACTGGGATAGTTTACCAATTCCTGGGCTAAATTTGCCCATCTTCAAGACAAAGAAGACAAAGACTAGAGCTAGCAAGAAAGTGAAGCCTGTATCTCTCAAATCCAAAGCTCTAACCAAATCCCAACCCACGGTTAACAAGAGAGATCTCATGTACATGTGTGATATCAAGGAATTTTTAGACTTGAATCTCTACTTAGATGAACTGGAAGAAGTAAGAGGAATTGATGCTTACAGACATCTTCTTGAAAGACTGGTATTTAGATACAAGGGAGAGAAAGAGATGACATGGCCTCTTCACAGGATTCTCCAAGAAAGCCAATTTGTTCTGATTAAAGTCTACTCATCCTTCAAAAAGAACTTTGGATACAATATGACTGCAAGAAGAATAGTTCTAAAGATGATTGAGGAACTAAGGAGTATTAGAGCCAAAGATACACTTCCAAAAACTCTATCTATTCCCTTTACAGGAAAGAGAGTGCATCTAAGGCCCTATTGGCTGATGGAGTTCATGGATGACAAAGGTGTTAGAAGATTTTTCAGATTGGAGGACCAATTGAGTATCTCTAGCTATGAGACTCTTTTGGAAATGCAGGAAATGCTAAATCTCTCAGAAGCTGATGAACTTGAATTCCACAGACAACTTCAGAATCAAATTGAAGAAAACAACAGAAGGCTTGGGAAGAAATCCAAACAATTAAGGAAATAGATCTATCTGCTCAGACTAGAGGATCATCTTGATAACAATTGTAAGCAATTTCTTTGTGTACTTTGTATTGTTCAACTTTCAGAAAATTTGTAGCACTTAATTTATGGCTACAATTCTAGTAGACATAAATTGGGGGAGATTGTTAGGAATATGTTGTATACTTGATGATAAGCCAAACAAAACACCTTAGTAGATTTAACTTAGTGTATTTTGTAGCACCCGACGGATGATCAATTATAGTCCCGACGGATGATTCAATATAATCCCGACGGATGACTAATTGATATCCATCGGGTGAGTAGTTCATGTAACAATAAGTCATGTAGCACATTTCTGCAAACAACTTTGTATAGTTCCTGTAGTAGCTTATGAGTCATGAAGACTACTAGTAGATGTGCAAAATAGGTTGATTAAATGTAAATATAAGATGTCTTGTAATTGTGCACAAATGAAATGGAGTCAAGTGATAAATGGTTACCCGACGGATGATCAACAAAGCTACCCAACGGATGATCAAAGAGGCTACCCGACGGATAACAAGCATGTACCCGACGGATGATCAACTCAAATATTTGTTGACAGTGACAACACCGTCACATGCGTTGGGTGTTTGCAAAAGGAATGTGGCAGCCTGTTTAGCAGGAAAATGAGAACAAAGAAGCATTACCATTTCCATGCAAGTTATGAAGATTTTCAAAGATGTTGGAATATAGTAGTGAAGCAGCATGGATTTAGTCTTGATAGGTTTTGTTTTATTATCTTGTCTTATTCTATGTAAACTTGGTGATATATAAACCAAGTGTAGCAAAGAGAACAACAACAACAATAGACTATGCAAAACACATTTTCAGATAAACATTTGTAAGTTGTATTCTGTAACATTTCTCTGCAAGTTTAGTTGTTCACTTGTAAAGCAGCTGTGAGCTATTCAAGCTTCACAGGGTTCTTTTCTTTTGATATATATATATATATATATATATATATATATATATATATATATATATCTGATGGATACATTCAAATCCACAAGAAATTTTTAAAGACTTGTGTTTTTATTACTTGTGCTTTGATTTATATAATTTTTTCATTCCGCACTTTGCAAATCAAACACTTATATATTATTAAGTTAGAACCATTTTTCATAAATCTCAAAAAGAAGCCAGAATTACATTCACCCCCCTTCTGTAATTCTTGTTGTATTGTTAGAGAATAACAACAATATATTAAAATTATAATTTACAATATATAATAATAAAAATAATCGTGTTGCATTGTAAAATTATTATACTAGGGGTATAATGTTTGAATCCCAACAACAATATATTAAAGTTATATTTTATAATATATAATGATAAAAAGAACAGTGCAAGTTATATCGTAGTATTATATTAAAGATGAAACAATGAAAGTTTGGTGGGTAGTCGGTTTGGTCATCGTGATTATAGTAATATTTAAAATAAGACACTCTCATAAATAGATTAATATTCATAATATAATTATATATATATATAAATAAAATCATAATAAGTCTAATGGTATTGGTTTAAAGAAATATTTAAATTATACTATTGATACCATCGCAAATAAAAAATGAAAATAAACTATATACAGTTAATTGGATTGCATCCTCGGACTAAAACAAAATAATAAATACCAATAAAATTGAAAAAAAAATGTTTGGTCGATACGATGTAATCAGGCTAAAACAAAATAATAACCCGCTAAAACAAAATAAAATTTTGAAAGAAAAATCGTTTGGCCGATATAATGTCACGAGGCTAAAACGGAATTATATATATTATCCATTCGGTCTTATATTATTGATTTTTGTTAAAGTAAAAGTAAAGTCTATCTAATTCTTTAGTAGTTAAAATGTAGGCTTAGAAGAGTGATATAACTAGGATCCGACCTCAATAGTCGAAATATTTAAATTTGATGGTAGATCTGTGTGTACAATATTTAGTTTTATATAATTACGGGATTTATTCAATTTATATAATATCCAAACTATTTTAATAAAATAAAAATAGAGATTATTTCTTAGTCAGTATAATTGTGTCGGACTACAATAAATCAATATATGTTATTTATCTGGGCTAAAAAATTATACAATTGATTTATGACAATTCAAAACTAAAATAAGAAAATAACTAGACATGTTATACTTTTATCTGAGTAAACATAATTTTTTTACTATTGATACGGGTTTGAAGAAATTAAACTAAAATAAATCTGAATATAATTGGGTGGATTTGGTCGGTATAACAAATTAAAGATAATTCATATTTTATTGATTTGAGTTAAAATTGACCTTTTAATTAAAACATAATTATTTTTTTGTAAACACATCTATAAATATCAATAAAATTATATGTTTTAATCAGTAATAAACTTTTAAAATTAAAATATAACTAACTTATATCTGCATATTTAAAATAATTATCAAATTATATTATAAAAATTTTTAATAAATAAATTTCAGAGATTAAAATTTTCACTTAATGTTAAATTCAGAAAATATATCATATTATAAATAATCCGTATATCGCACGGATTTTAGACTCTTTTAAATTATTAAATCTTAAAATTGTAAAAAAAGTAAAAAGATAAATATTATTCAAGGAAAGAAAAGAAACAGGACTTTGACCTATACAAGAAAGTGCGAGGCCACCGTTTACAATTTTCTGTGAAGATACGACGCCGTCCCCTAAAAAAACTCGCACAAATTCTAAATCAATTAAAAAAACAAACACTCTCTCTTTCTTTATTGTTCGAAAAGCTCTCGAAAAGCTTGTATATATATTAACCCAAAATAAAAAATAAATCAAATTTCTAGGGCTTGTTTAATTTAATCCGAATAATATTAATCCATGGCGGTTCAAGCTGGAATCGGTGTTTCGCGGCTCATCCTTCTCGTTGGAGCAGGTATCTATCTATACATACAAACTTATGTATCTATTTTGTTTACTTTACTCTCTCTCTCCGTCTGTCTCTCTCTCTCTAACACGCACACACACACACACACTTTTCTGGCTTTGTGTATATTCAATCAGAGACGTGTATGTATAGGTGTTTATGAATATGTGTGTGATTTGAAATTGAATTAGATGCGTGTGTGTATAGGTGTATTTGAATATGTGTGTGATTTGTGTGATCAGGATACAGCGGAACGGTGCTGTTTCAGAATCGTAAATTATCGGATATCTTAGGCGATATTCAGGTACTTTGTTTACTCTCGTATGCGTCGAATATGATTAAAGTTGTTTTATTTTGGTGTTTTTGGTAGTGTATTGTTGTTGTTTTGTCGATTTCGTTGTAGTTGAGTCATTGTTTGTATTTGTATGTACTTAAATACGATCAAAATAGCTAAACGCTGGTTGTAATTCGTGGTTTTGAAGTGAAAATTTGGTTGATTTGACCCAACGGTTGTCCTAAGGGATGTTTAAGTAGGATGGAGAAAGTAAAAGATTCGGTTTTTTTAAGTGGCGATCTTATATAATATGTTTTTTTGTAGACGTTTGTCGCTAGACAGGAGAAGAAGGGGGAAAATGGCGAATCTGATATGTCTGATGCCATTGCTACTCAGGTATATGTGTACCGTAAGCTTATTAATTATTATTAGTATAATTTGGTTTATCGAGAATGTTAAAATGGAAAACTTGAATTTCGGTACCTGTAAATTAGGTTAGGTTGTTGTCTGGGGATATTGGAGCCTATTTTATGTAGACAGCTTTTGTTAATGTTTCTGGAATTATTGGTTTATAGGTTAAAAGGCTAGCAATGGAGGTCAAGCAACTAGCCTCTGCTCGACAAATTACTGTTCTGAATGGGAACTCTGGGGGTTTGTTCCACCATACTTGGTCTCAAGCATTACTTTAATTCACCTGTACTTATTGTGTTGTAATACTGGTTTTGTCCTATCTTTACTACATTAGGTAATGCAACAGCCTTGATAATACCAGCTGCTCTGCTCGGAACTGTGGGTTATGGATACATGTGGTGGAAGGTATCATACGATATTCTTTAACTTACTCAGTTTGGAGAATAATTTATACATCTTATTGGCTAATGCCACTTTATCTAATTTTTTTTGTTATATGCTTGATATTTATAGGGTGTATCATTCTCAGACCTCATGTATGTTACTAAGAAGAGCATGTCTACTGCCGTTTCGAACTTAACAAAGCATTTAGAGCATGTGTCTGATGCTCTTGCTGTGAGTATACTTTTACCAACTGCATAAACGTTTGTTCTATATGATAATGCACATAATTTTTTATTGGAAGTGTGACCTTATGCTTGAACTGTATATTGTCAAGTTTGCTTTGTTCATTTGAAATAATTATGTGTTTAGAAAATAAGATTTTTATCCAATTAATCTTTATATGCGATTATTTCACCATAAACAAAGGCTGATATAAACACATTCACTATTAAAGTTTAATAATTTTAACTTAATAAAATAAAAAAAAGTGGTGCGTGTCGCAAAGACCTCTTGAAAATGTGATTATCTTGCTCCTGCCAGTAAATATGTGATTAATTGCTCATGAGACCACCATCAAGGTATCAACCTTTCAGGCATATGTCTATCAATACCGGATCACCAATAAATAAATTTAATAAATTGTTGAGGTCGTTGCCTAGAATCTTTTGCAAATCCATTACGGGGTTTATTGAAGGGTTAGGACTTAAGGCTGTGAGAATATAAAGCTCAGTGTAATGAGTAAAAAAAAATTCTTCTGGTTGTGTGACCTAAGCTTGTGTATTTCTTGTTGGGTTTAAGTTACCCTACGTCTTAAAAAGTGAACAAAAACAAATGTTTCTTTGGTGTAGTGTAGTGAGGGAGAAATGTACGGACGGAGAGTGAGAATTGGGAGTTCCTGATTACATCCATCAAGAAGGTAAGGTCTAGAAGAGATTAACTTCGGTAGAAGAGGGGGAGTGGAGTGTTTACATTGGTTGTAGAGCTTTATTAACCAAATTTGAGTCTCTAATCTTTAGTTCTATACTAGGAACTAGCTTGGACACATATTGGTTTATACATATTTAAGATATATATTAAACATATTTAGTTCTATACTCCCTTGTATTTAGACACATATTTAAGATTCGTGTATAGTACCAGTGTAGTATTTATATTTATATTTATAAATATTAGTGTGTCATCCTTTAATGTCACTCATAATGTTTGAGAGGCATAATCTCATACAATAAACCTTTATGTACACAAACGGAAGTGATTATGATATTGAATCAAGAAAATAACACAAAACTATAAGAAGGACCAATCTTCAAATTATATATAAAATGGTTCTAATAGTAGAATTGTTTCCTGTAGTAATTAAAAAATTAAATAAGATTGAACCACAAGTAAAAGGAACTTTAGTATAAAAAGGATTGCTAAAACTAATTTATACTTTTAGTTGATTTTTAAAATGTTAAAAGTCAAATTTTATAACGGAAGGTACAAGGGAATTTTCTGCCGTCGATTGGATTGGCTATAGGATACTTATGTTAAGTAACAAGCTCTCCTAAATATGCGTTGATTGAATCAGATGTTATACTTAATTCTCTCCCTCACTCGTATGAGTGGACAATGTATTAGTTGGTTGTGGAAGGATTAGAACTCTACAGCTTTGATACCATGTTAAGTAAGCTTTTATAAGACCTTAAAGTGCTGAAGTGTTGGGATGAAGCTTTATTTATCTGGATCATATTTTGTATTTAACTTTAAATATACTCACTCTAACTGTTGACGTGTGATATTTCCTATTGACTATTTGTGTTACTATTTTTTCTGTTTCAAATCTTCTCCCTCTTTGTGCATCTGCTAAAAGCTATTGTTGGTGATTAACTCTTGTTCTTTTCTTAAAACCAGGCAACTAAAAAGCACTTGACTCAGCGGATTGAGAACTTGGATGGAAAGTTAGATGACCAAATAGAGATTTCAAAGTTAATAAAGACTGAGGTACAATTAGGGTATTCTTGTTCTTGAATCTTACCTTTTAAACTAGGAAAATGAGGGGCAAACCTCACATTAGCATACATGTGAAGCAGTGCATTAATAAAGATATTCTACTTTTATCTACTTCAATACAAGTTAAGAAACATATTTTGTTATATTTTCCAACTTTTCAACAGGTGACTGATGTTCGTGCTGAACTTTCGGATATTGGTTATGACCTGAATACTATACATTCTCTGGTTTCTGGCCTGGTGGGTACTTTTTATGAAAATTTACTTTCTCTTCCTCTAGCACTTGATCTGCTTAATTTTAAGAGTTGCTACGAAATAGTGTATTCATCAGACGAAAATTTTCATATTAAGCATCTTTTTGCATTTAATAATTTTTGTCATCCTCGTAAAAGAAGATATATTGAGTCAACAAGACCTGAATACAATACATGTCATGGTTTCTGGCTTGGTGAGTTTTCCTAATGAATTTCCACTACCACTTCCTTTTGCACTTGGTCTCCTTAATTTATGTATGTAGATACCTAAAGGGGCAATTGCCACTGCGGAATTACTGTAATTAAGTGAGTCATATTGATCGTGGTATGAACCTTCTAGATGAGCTCTCAAACGGAGCATTATGTTTTTCTGTTAAGATGATTATAACTCCTGTTTTGGAATAGTTTGTTTAGATAGGTTAAACCGCTATAAGAAATGAGGTGTTGTATCGAAATTGACAAATTTTAAGTTAAAAGTGTTTCACATGTGGACTCGACGTAACCTACCCCCTAATAATTGCTGAATTGATGTTACAATTATGTATATTTTCTGGGGTGATTGCTTACATACATTTTGGACATTAAGTAATAGTATTGTAATGTGCCTTATTACGGTACTGCCAACTTCTATTATTGCAGAAGTATATATAGTCCTAATGTTACTCAACTCGATACCTTTTATATATTTGCTAATTTTTTCATTTTAGAATTTTTGAGACAGGCATGAAGCACTTGCAACTGGCAAGGGAGATCTGACCATATTATAATATGCAACTTTCTAACTATCGTTTTTTTTTGTTAATGGATTTGCAGAATGGCAAGATAATGACTTTAGAGGAAAAGCAGGTACATCAACTTTTAGGATATATGTATCAAAGTTTATAATCTTTTTGAATCTTCTAACTAGCTTTCACTGATTCATACTGTAACGCTCTTAATTTTGATATTTAATATTGAAGGCTAACACTGAACACATACCTCATGTATTGTAATATGTTGTGAACGTCATAGGGTTCTCGCTTTTATCTTCTTTTTTTATATTACAGTCAAATGTCAACAAACCTAGCTGTGCTGAACAAAGAGTTTATCTAGAGTTTGATTATTTAGTCATACTTGGCTTCTAATATCTTCTAAAAGAAAGGACGTAATGTTGAATTATATTGTTTCTGATGTCAATTGAATCGATGTGGCAATTGATTACATATTTTGATTCTTGGATCTTTCTTTTGATACGAGTGTTTGTTTATCGCTTGCAGGATTTTGCAAATAATGGCATCTTATACCTGGTTGACTGTGTTAATGGAAAAGGGGTAGCTTCTCCTCAGATGTTGCAGGTTTGTATGATTTTTGTCATAAAAACATGTTTCTATTAGATTATCATTGGGAAATGCTGCTCACTTTAGCTAGTCTACAGTCCAATTTTCCCCAGACCAATTTTTTTTAAAAAAAAATGCATACATTTTTATTATATGTATTAGTCACCACATCTTTTCAGGTGACTTTAATGTTACATTCAATTTGTGGTTGTGTCAATATCTACTTTTCTGCATCTTGATTATCTATTTTAGGCCCAATTCCTTCATAAGAAATCTGATTCACTTGATCACTTCTCAAGATTTGTTTCCGTAGCAACTGAAGTACTCTCGTATACAAACTTCTTTTAATTAGTTGATTTCAAATGTACAAGAATAAACAATTAATGTAACTTTCTACTCTTCAGGTGCAGGAACAACTCAAACTTGCTGGAAAGACCAAGGGCTTACTTACTTCTTCAGATGTACCACCTATCAAGGTTCTTCTTTTTACCTAGATTTTTGTAAGCTGACAATGAAGACTAAGTAGTTCTCATCTCATCTTGCAATCTATAGGTATTAAAAACAAGTAAAAGAATAGGTAATCGTGGATTAACCGCAGAAAATCCACAAGCCTAAGGTGATCCTACTGGAAGAAGAATCACTACCCCTAGGATTTCTCAACCGGAAAAGAGAAGTTTGTTAGGATCGCAACCCAAAACAAGAGAGAAACAAACTCAATTTAATAATGATCCAAGTCTGCTTATAATAAAAGATTACTTTAGCTTATATAGCCACATATGAGTAAATCCCTGAAGTTACTAAGTAAAAACCTTCTTAGTAAGAACCTTCTTAAAAAGGAAACTAATCATTTTCTTATTCTACTAATCTAAAATATTCTTAATAAATTATTTATCTAATACCTAATAAATCACAATCAAATCTATTGTTAATTAATAACATAAAATAAATAGAAATTAATATTTTAATTCCTTGTTCCGCATCACATGCAATTCCTCTTCTATATATCATTGTAAACACAAATGGGAAACTTTGGTAATTTATAGATTTCTTGTCTGGTTTGCTGGTGATGTGGTACTGTGTGATGTTTTCAGTATCTATTTAGTAGTAGTTGATCATGCGTACAATAGGAAAGATAAACCCTGATCATCTATCCACCTACCCTAGATGAAGATCAACTTGAATAGAAAGGAGGGTGTGGGTAAAGATTGGAAAATGAAATAGGTAAAGCTATTAAGAGTGTTATTCCTTTTGTTATTAAGAGATTCAATATGTAACAGGGTTTTAAGGATATTGAAGACTTTCTTCTAGGGGGTGTCAACAGTCCTGCATCTGATGGAAAGGTTGAGAAGTTGTCAGCCCTACCAAGAAGAATGATAAGGTATTGATCAAACCCGTACTTACATAGTTGAATTCTTCTGTGCTGTGCAGTTTGTGTTTTTCAGCTGTTTTATGCTGATATGGTCCTCCTTTGTCTTGTTGTATAGTCTCCTTTTGCTGTACATTTATTTTTCCATCCGTTTGTGTTACAGTCTGGTTTGTTAACAAATAAAAAAAACAGTTAAATTTTTTACGTTGAAGGTCTCATTGTTGTTAACGCTTTGTTGTCTGGTTGTAGAATTAATTGATATCTTTTTTTACTGCACACTGCCTCTGGATGCTTGGAATGATAATGCAACTATCTGAAGCTGCTGCTGTTCTTTAAGCTTTTGAATATAATATTTTTCTTTTTTTCACGACACAGGACGAGAACAGCCATTTGTTAGAAGAGAGAAAGCCTGAAGAATGTCCCTGCTTGTTGCAGAAGATTGTGGTTCATTAATAAATAAAGAACTCCTCTTAGGTAAATTTTGAGTATATCAAGTGTGGGAGACATCAAGCTAAAGAAGTACATAATTACACAGATTAAATTTATTCACAAATTTGTGTGGATTTTTTTCGTAAGTTAAAATTTGACCCGAGTTGAACGATGTTTTTCATCTCTTATCTAGGAACATATGTATAAATTAGTACTCTGACCTCTGCAAAGACTGATTAATAATATTTTCAGATACTGTGATTCTTTAGATGTTTTCATTAGTTTGCATCCTCCTCTTAGTTGTAATATTTGGCGCAGGGTTATTTTATTTGTATTAGTTTGATTGAAGATGTTTACAGCATACAGTTTTACCTGTTGGGTGCTGCCTGCATAAAGTTCATAATTTTGATCCTTAATAAATAATTGCCCTCACATAATCTCTCATCAGTCATCTACCTTCAAAGCAGCATCAAACCAATCACTTCTACAAAGAGTTGCATGGATTAGTACTATATTTGAACTTGGTGCAAGGACCAAGGTAAAAGGGAGTACTTGTTTCCAATACCCTCCTAATTCTTGCTTCCACTCCGATGGTTCCAATCATACACAACAAACATAAACAGTAAGGATTAATAGGAATCTCTCGCTGGAAAGTAACCAACAAGCATGGTTGTAATTTTTTTAACCCCGAATGATTTATTTATTTATGTTACATGGCAACCATACGGGTGGGTTGCTTTAATGAATCCATTTTAAGGTTGTTTCTTAATAATGTTGAACAATATAGTTAAGTAAACATATGATATATCGAACTGCTTTCACGGTTCAAACACTAAAATCTGTTCTCATAATATTACGATACCATCGTAGTAAATAACCCATAAATAACCCGTTCTCATAATACTCCGATACCGTTTGCAGTAAACTCAATAATGATTTTCTTAATATTGGTTTATTGTTCAACAATAGTTGCATGACAATAATACAATAACATATTTACGTGCCATAACACTGCAAGTAATTCAAATTCAAAGCAAAATGTATGTTTCTTTACTAAAAGAACTGAATAGGTATTGGAATAATAAAATATATTTTAGATCGGAGAAGTATGAATTTGATACATAAAATAAATGTATACTCTTGTAACAAAATGAAGAGAAATGGCATGGATTTTGGGCTTTGACACTATGATTGGTATTGGGCTTGTTCTGATGATTGATCCACAAGGATCCTTATGGCCCAAAATCAGTGCAATAACAACTTCAGTTTCCAGCAAAGACATCAAAAGCAATCTGATCTATCATTTCATAATCTTGAATTTACTAAGCATCCGTCTTTTGGTTAGTGATGTTCAGGAACAGTTTCTTTAATTCCGAATTCATTTATGATATTTGAATTTTGATTGAGGAAAATAAATTGAAGCGGGTATAGTTTGTTTATACATGATTTCAAAAATGATAACGCAAGCAATATAACGACTTTAACACGATTTTATTGAATCCAATATTAAAATATACAAATCAAATGATCTCTAAAGAAAATGAAACTCGGAGGCCTAAATTTTAAACAAATAAAAAATAATGGGCAAGAGGATTAAAATTTTAATTTTCATACTACCTTAAATTTATTTCATATAGAGCAATATTACATAACCCGAAAATAATCCAAAAATATTCTAAAATGACATGTGACGTTATTTTATTCATGCAATTTATATTATTGCACGAGGGTCCATTTATTTAATGATGAAACAACCTATAGCACTAGCACTACTACAACTCGCATTTAGGAACAATGCAGGCACAATTTGAGGAACGTTACTCTGCCATTTCTAACCACCCCTAATGTAACACTAATGAATGAAAAAAAATGGGTTGGCTTTAACTCTTCAAATCTTCTTTTGTACACAACAAAGGGGTTAAAGTGTCTGAGCCCACCAACTAAAGTGAAAGGACATCGATATTCTATTTTACACAATATGACAATTGTAGGCTTTTAATTCACATGGTCGGCAAAAGCTGTTTGGGTTCAGCCCAAATCACGTCCGTTTTCTGATACTTATACTATCCCTTCAGCACAAACTTCTTATTCGTTTCACAACACTGTATTTTTTGCTGCGCTAAAGCAATGAGTTTTGAAAAATTATGGCAGTACCTAGTAAACCTTTCTTCTAATCATAATCGTCGAAAGACTCATCTAACGGCACTGAAAGATGATATATTACATATATTTCGTACCAGATGTAGCTCCATCTTGACTATTACTGGCCTAGAAATAATCTGTATTTTTTCATTTACAACTTTATTTATTATTAGAATCAGAGCCAACTATTATAACCTAATTAAGAGGTAACATTTTTACCTCTGCAAATTTACTTTCTTGAATTGAACAGAGGGAACTCTACATTCCTTATTACTCATTCCGTCTCTTTAGATTGTTAACATTATTCAAATTATGTCAATAAAAATTTGAACAATGTTAACAATTCAATGAGACGGATAGAATATAACTTAATATGACAGGAGTATTAGAACTCTGCTGCGTTACCGTGTCAAGGCTTCGGATTCGAATATGGACTAAAGTGTAGTAATTTGGATATAATCTCTTTAATAAGTGTTGATTAAGGAAAACAGATAGTGGTCTAAGCATACTGAAAGCTACTTTCATGAGACAAGGACAGGGAACCTATGGGAGCTTCAGCTGAATTCTTTGAAATGTCAATATTAAGACTTTTCCATTAGTACTTCCTTTTTTGACATGTGTTTTTTACTATTTGAAAGCTACACAATGAATATCCAGTAAGTTCAAGGGTGTATACACACATTAACGTGCATGAATTCTTTAGGTACATATATATTAATCAAAATACAAGATCTATAAAGAATCTTAAAGGAAGTATAGACAAAATCAAAGACAAAAGATATGTATGTATGTTGATGAAGTCATGGTCTTCCTAGCTACTAAATTCACCCCTGGAATCTTGAATTGAGAAAACATCACTGTCTACATATACTGGGTCAATGTTTGAAGAGTCACAAATTTGGCCACCTTTAGTTCTTTTAACCTTCAACAGAACAGGCCACATCCAATCATTTGCTTTAAACCAAAACAAGATTATACTAATAGCATAGGGTGGGAAGATTTAGATGTTTTTAATTTACTTTAAGTAGTTAATCACACAACTGTAGTAGGACTAGTTAATATTCACATGGTTTTCAGGGCACTCTTTTATGGAGTTCAAAGTTTTAGGTAGACTTCCTGAAAGCTGGTTAACACTAGTTTGACTGTAACAGTAGTCTCACACTATATCCGTCGACTGTAAGAGGAGTAATTTTTTTTTTACTTTATTTTGGATTTGACTTGTATAAAGGTTTAGTGGTCACAAAAAAATGTACACACTAGCAAAAAAAGTATGTACATGCCTTATTCAATTCGATGATATTAAATAATCTTTTTTTAAAAATCTGCATTTAAATTTTATTACAAAATTTTACTTTTTGAATATTTTACAAAAATCAACTTTGCAATCAAATACATTAGAGTGCAAACATATGCAATGTCAAATATAACTAAAATATATTTCAGTTATCTTTCATAAAAATTAGCATAGATTGTTTTTGTTGGAAGTCGTAATTTTACAAATATTTTTTTAAAAAATAAAATAAAATTTGAAAAAAAGTAGAAAGAATAGTACCACTTTTGATATTTTAAATTTGTAGAAACTTCAAAAAAAAAACGGAACTAGTTAAATAATTGCGCGTGCACATTCTTATCATATTTGAAGTACTGATACATACTTAAATTCTTAAATAGTTCGTATCATGTTTAACATTTAATCAGTTACAAAATATTCAATATACTCACTTTCACGTACAAGTTAACAAACATACACAGAGAAAAATCACCACATAAAATATTGAAATTAAATAAATAATATAACATTTCAATGTGAGACTCTTTTCTAAATGGTATTTTAATATCATAATCAACATAAACGATTCATATAAAATTATGAAATTGTAAGATGTCAAAAAAGACGTGTTTTATCAAAATATCCACTTTTTATCAATTATTTAAATATTTAAAATTGCGATATTCCGTCCAAAATATCCGCTAAACACGTATTTGAGAGATGTGTATTTATAGTTTAAACATTAACAAAAAACACGCATGTAAAAAATGATTATTTAATTTTGTATTTTATTGAACACATATTCACCAAATGCGTGTTTCTTTAGAATATAAAAATAAGCACACACTTTGTTTATGCATGTTTCATGTTACTTTTTTAAAAAATTGAACGTTGTTGGGTAATGAATCACACAGGGGTGAATGTGTTTTTCTGATTTTAAGTTTTTCTTGAAAGTTAATGGTTGAACAAAATAAATTAAATCTTGTATAGAAAAGTATTAATGCAGAATCTAAACTTACAGAAAATAAAGAACACAAATCTTCAAAACTCACTTAATTTTTATATTAAAAATTAAGACTGTTTTGGTACAAAATTTATAAGCTCTTTGATGTTAAAGAGCTCAGCTTCTTCCTGAGAGTGATACAAGAGATTTGATCTAAATTCTAAATTGTTACTTCTAACTAGAGGACCAGTGTTAACTTTATAACTCAGTTAACTGCTGGTTTACACAGTGGATAATAAACATGATATTATATTTTCTAAACTGTCACTTGTCATTTCTATTTATAGAAAAGCAAATCTTCCATTTCTGACTTAGCATATCTTTAGCATCCCGTGTTTACTTTAATCTTCCTTTGTTAGTTAATCTTTGTCATTGATCTTGCACACTCTTCAAACTGCTTTTTGTAGACTTGTCAATCCAACTGTTGGATTGTTTGTTGATTGTTTATCTTGGATATTGAACTGATCTGCAATTCTGTACTTTGAGACTGTACTTCGAGATCTCCAGTTTGAATTAATAGAACACTTGACATCTCGATAAGTACATAGGCTTATCGAGATCTCTAGCACTCCATATTGAGTTTGACTTGTAGAGGTCTTCAGCTTGTCGAGATCTCTAGTCTTCATATCTTCACTTTAACTAATCGATAACTCTGAGTTCTCTAGTGAAGGAATGACTTGTCGATATCTCCAATCTTCAGTTCTTTAAATTGTCTTGTCGATATCATCTTGAGTTCTCGAGTAGCTTTCCTGACTTCTCCACTCCCGGTGGATATTGCTCATCCGTCGAGTAGATATATAGCTCATCCGTCGAGTAAATATTGCTCATCCATCGAGTAGATATTGCTTATCCGTCGAATAGATATTGCTCATCCGTCGAGTAGATATTGCTCATCCGTCGAGTAAATATTGCTCATCCATCGAGTAGATATTGCTTATCCGTCGGTACTCTCTGGAGTTCTCGAATGACTTCTCTATAATATTTTTCTCCAAACAGATTTATTCAACTCCAAACTTCTTCAAAATTCTTCTAAGGCGTGATTTTCTTCCCGATAGAATCCTTAGGCTTGATACTGTTTTAGGAAAAAGACTCCAGTCTGCTCCTTTATATTTTTACAGACTTTAATTGTTACAAGTACAAAATACAAATTAAGATAACAATACAACTTACTTAGGGTTGACAAATTGTCTTAGTCTTGTTAAAGTACAAGCATGTCTTTTACAACAATCTCCCCCAATTTGTGAGAAGATTGATTCACACAAATTCATGCATGTTAACAAGACTAACCCCGAGTTTAAAAACTAATGGAAGATAAAATTAAAACATAAAGCTTGATAGAATTACAGCATGTGCAGCATAAGATTCACCATGTTTCATGATTACAAGAATCAGGTAAAGACAATTTTTACATCTGTTTCTTCTCTAAGTTTATCCTTCAAGTGATCAAGAATTTCAAGTTCTTCTATGATGAGTGTTCCTTTTAGAGCTTTCATAAGTTTTTCCCTTGCTGCCTTAGGGTAACCCTGGTCCAGATACTCTAGGCTGAATCTTGAGAATCCACTAACTTTGATGTTTAGAAATCTACCATCTTTAGAAATTCTGCCCATTCCTTTTGCTTTAAACTCTTCTGATCTTTTTATAAACATATCTATCTCTTCATCATGTCTCCTTCTTCTTTCTTCAGCTTCAGCCTTATCTCTTTTTTTTATTTCCCCACTTTCAATCAACCATTCATCCAGAGATGATCTTCATGTCCTTGTAACAGTGTCCTTGCTTTTTAACAAACTTAACACACTCTTAATTTCTGCAGGAGTCAAAGAATCCATTAACTTTTTGTCTAGAAGAGTGAATTTACCATCCTTAAAATAGACTCTAACTTCTCTCAGGGATACAACCCAGATTTTAACAATTTCCTTAGCTGGATGTTGGAAATGGTCTTCATCTGAGGTGCACCAATTTAGAGATAGAAAGTCAGATTCCTTAAAGCAATTACAGACGGCCCTTTCTGTGACTTCCACTTCCTTTACAGGCTTGACTTTCTTAGGCTTTCTCCCAACATATTTGAGCTTGAATTTTAGTGAAGGTTTGGCTAATGGTAGAGTTGTCATTTTCTTGAGATTTGTGAGGCTTGAGGTGATTGGAATTTTTAGGAAGGATTTGGTAGTTTGTCTGTAAAGAAATTTTGGCTTAGATGTTTGGGAATGTTTGATATTAGAGATAGTTGATGTTGTGGGTTGAGCTAAGGTTTGAGATGGTTGTGTTTGGATTTTTAGGGTTGTTTAGTTCCTGAATCATCATGAGATTTTCTGCTCTTCCTCTCCCCTCTTCTCTTCTTCTCTTCATCTTTCTTGTCATCCTCCTTCATCTTCTCTCCACCCTTGCTACAAGATGGCTTACTAGACTGACTCGGATTTGAGCCAGAAGGATTTTGATCGCTCTTCTTGTGCTCATCATCATCCAAGTCATCATTGTTAAACTGAGTTTTGGGCAAGTTGACTTCTGCATTGTCGAGATATCTCCTTAGTAGCTTTATCATTTCCAAATCATCATGGTTCTTGTTTTTCTTAGCTTTTAAGCTAGTTCCTAGGATCATGATAAGCTTCTCATTGAACTGACACATTGTTTAGGGATATTGAAAAATCTGAATTATTTGGTAGTTGGACATATATATGGTATACCCTTGTTTGGCTGTAGATATGCTTCAGGAAAGGCAGCTACATGAGCATCTTTCAGTGCAGTTAGTAGCTTGGTATCTTCACGAGTTATAGCTCTAACTTTGTTGATAAAGATATATATCTCAGATGCCCTCCTCGAGACAAGGCAGTTGAGAGACACCTGCATACATATGTCTGTCCCTGAGTAATTTGCATTAACCACTATCCTATCTTCCAGGAAGTTGTCCTTGTTGACCTTGATCACTCTTATGAAATTGATTGTCTTATCCAGGGCCTTTTTATATGTAAAGTGATTATTTTTAAAAAAACTTTTAAGGCATTGAGTAGTTCTTCAAACTCTCTGCTCAAACTAGGTCCTTCAGCAGACCTAATAAGTCTCTCATTGTCAAGATCAACTTCTTTAGATTTCTTACCAGCACCATGAACTTGATGTTGAGATGACCTTGATTGTGCCAACTTGGCCTCTATCTCCCCCTTAGTCTTGTTGGCAGGCATGAGAAGGGGAGTAGAAATTTCAGGCCTTACTTGTTCAGGCAAAGAAGGTAGTGGTATGTTGAGTTTACCAATGATGGCTCATAAAGATATAGAATTCTGCATTTTAAGATGCTTATGGGAATCCACCATAGTTTGGATATCTGTTTGTTGGCTTTTGACAAGAGATGTCAAAGCCTCAACTTGTGCAGTGAGAGAGGAGTTGGAGTCTTGCAATGCTGTGACTTGACCCTGTAGAGACTGAATTTATAGATTTGTTGAAGTAGATCCAGGCTGATAAGAGCTGCTATATGTTCCAAAGTGTTCTTCTATAGCCTCTTTGATCCCTTCCATTAGCAAAGATGAGGGCTTAAATCTGCTCTGGTGAAGTTGATCCAGCTGAACCTTGGTCTCATTTGAATGAGTAATTTGTTTCTGGATCATTTCATGGAGATTAGTGAACGATTGTTTGAGATTTTTGACTTCCTTCTCAATAGAGGCAAGATCCATCCTGGTCATTTGCTCAAATAAATGTTTGAATTTAGAATAGATTTGCTCTTGAGATGGTATGATCTTGTCCATTTTCTCATTCACCAGTTTCCTGATTCTGTCTTCATGGCCAGTAAGTTTGATTTCAAGAGCCTTACCAAACAGATGAAATGCTTTAAGCTGAGCTTTGTATACATCTGTAATGACATCATAGACAGCTTCTGGATTCAAGTCTCTTGCATTGCTGCTCAGAATAGTAACATATTATTCTCGAAATCTGGCCAGAACTTGATTCATCTCTAAGACAAAGTCATCAGACAGCCATGCATCCACATTCCCATCTGGCTCAGCATCATTGACAAATTTCTTTTTTTGCTCCTCAACGTATTCATTGTAAGCAAGCATGATAGATTCCTCATACTATGAAATCAGTATCCTTCTTTGATTAGATCTAACCTCCTCAGTTCCTCACAGAGTATTTCAATCTTCTCCCATATTTGCTTGGCAGTGTCACAGTTAACAATATTGTTGTACATCACATTGTCAAGTGACTCAATTAATATCAATTGCAAGTTGTTGTCCAGGGAGACTTTCTCCTTTTCAGGGTCAGAATACTCAGCTGGATCTTTAGGAGCATAATGAGCTGGTATGACCATGTCTCCATCTGTAGATTCCTCAACTCTTACCATCGGAATGAAGGGTCCATTCTTGAGGATCTGAATATAGAATGGATTGGCCATCTTGATAAACAACATCATTTTATTTTTCCAAAGAGTGTAGTTAGCTTTGTCAAAGGTAGGAATTTTGAGGCTACTGATTTTCTGTGTATTCATTCTTCCAAGATCTTGAATCTGTTTAGTTTCAGATTTTGCTCTGATACCACTTGTTAGGTAATGAATCACACATAGAGGGGGGGGATGAATGTGTTTTTCTGATTTTAGGTTTTTCTTGAAAGTTAATGGTTGAACAAAGTAAATTAAATCTTGTATAGAAAAGTGTTCATGCAGAATCTAAACTTGCAGAAAATAAAGAACACAAATCTTCAAAGCTCACTTAATTTTTATATTAAAAATTAAGACTGTTTTACTAAAAAATTTCCAAGCTCTTTGATGTTAAAGAGCTCAGTTTCTCATTGACAGTGATACAAGAGATTTGATCTAAATTGTTACTTCTAACTAGAGGACCAGTGTTAACTTTATAACTCAGTTAACTGCTAGTTTACACGGTGGATAATAAACATGCTATTAGTTTTTCTAAACTGTCACTTGTCATTGTTATTTATAGAAAAACAAATCTTCCATTTTTGGCTTAGCATATCTTTAGCATCCCGTGTTTATTTTAATCTTCATCTGCCAGTTAATCTTTGTTATTGATCTTGCACACTCTTCAAGCTGCTTTTTGTAGACTTGTCAATCCAGCTATTGGATTGTTTGTTGATTGTTTATATTGGATATTGAACTGATCTGCAATTATGTACTTTGAGACTGTACTTCGAGATCTCCAGTTTTAATTAATAGAACACTTGACATCTCGATAAGTACATAGGTTTATCGAGATCTCTAGCACTCTATATTGAGTTTGACTTGTAGAGGTCTTCAGCTTGTCGAGATCTCTAATCTTCATATCTTCACTTTGACTTATCGATAACTCTGAGTTCTCTAATGAAGGAATGACTTGTCGATATCTCCAATCTTCAGTTCTTTAAATTGGCTTGTCGATATCTTCTTGAGTTCTCGAGTAGCTTTCCTGACTTCTCCACTCCCGGTGGATATTGCTCATCCGTCGAATAGATATATAGCTCATCCGTCGAGTAAATATTGCTCATCCATCGAGTAGATATTGTTTATCCGTCGAATAGATATTGCTCATCCGTAGAGTAGATATTGCTCATCCATCGAGTAGATATTGCCTATCCGTTGGTACTCTCTGGAGTTCTCGAATGACTTCTTTATAACATTAAATCTGTGACTTGTTTAGAATATTTTTCTCCAAACAGATTTATTCAACTCCAACCTTCTTCAAAATTCTTCTGAGGCATGATCTTCTTGATCTTCTTCTAAATAGAATCATTAGGCTTGATACTGTTTTAGGAAAAAAACTCCAGTCTGCTCCTTTGCATTTTTACAGAATTTAATTGTTACAAGTACAATTTACAAATTAAGATAACAATACAACTTACTTAGTGTTGATAAATTGTCTTAGTTTTGTTAAAGTACAAGCATGTCTTTTACAATAAACGTATATGGGTAAATATGTTTTCGGCGGATATTTTGAATATTATTTCGTGTTTTTAGGCATTTTGGATGGTATAACTTTAAAATGAGGTATTTTGATTATTTTTTAAAGAGAACACAAAAAATGGAGTCAAAATAACCGATCAACCTGACAAAAAAAACAACAGACCGACCATTACTCGATAAAAAATAACATTAGACATAAGTAATAATTATGTATGTCACACGAGAACACATGTATCCAATAAAATTAATGAAATTAACAGCATTTCTCAAAAATTATTAATAAATAATAAATTGATACAGGTCCTCCAGGCCACCTCCCCATTGATCAATTTAACCATTGATGCCTAAAATTCTTCATATTCTGTGTTAATTGCAAAGTGATTATAATCGTACGTTATTTACTTGTGGGTATCATAATTATGGGTGTTCGCCGCACGGTTTGGTGCAGTTTGGACCAAAACTGCAAACCAAATCGCAGGTACGATTTGTTCAAATTTTCAAACCGAAACTACACCGTTTAATTCTTAAACCGCGCAAATCACACTACGAAAATGCAGTGCGGTGCGGTTTAAGCAGATTAAACTATTTAAGAATAAATTTTAGTGCGAGCAGTTTATAAATTTTAATATATCAATAGATGAATTTCAAATTATATTAGCCATTGACAAAAAATAATAAACAGTAGCATCCAATCATCCACCGTAAACTGCAACATTACTACATAAATGCTTAATATATTTATTTATATTATAAAGAGACAATAATATTATATATATATATTTATTTATTTATTATAAAAGGTACAATAATATTATATATTTATTTATTTTATAACAGTATACGGTGCGATGCGGTTTGAATCACGAGAACAAAGTCCTAAATCGCAAAATACATCGCAGCGCACAGTTTGATAAAAATGCAAATCATAAACGCATCATGAAAAATTTACACCACATGGAACGGTAGGGGGAGTACGGGACGAAGGGTTTGTGCAATTTGATGAATACCCGAACCAAAATATATTTCGTCACAAATTATCGTGAGAAATGCTAGGTACCTTGTGGATACCAAAATGTATAATTCGTAATTTTCTTAATAATAAGATATAACTGAACCTGTACTTACATGCATATATAATTAAAAACATATTAATTATGTCACATAATTTCAGAAAAGTTTTGTGAACGGATACCAGTACTTCATTATTTTATACACTTATGATGAATTTTACTTATTCAATTGCTCCAATTCACTATGTTATTCATGTGAATTTTATTTATTCAATTATCCCAATTCTCTTCCAATTCTTATTGTACTCTCTCCCAGAATAGAAGTCCTTTTAACTTTTTACACGTATTTTAAGGTGAATAAAAAATATAGTTTTATAAATTATTTTTCAAATTTTCTTTTTTTAAATAAAAGTCTACATATTAAATTTTAATTAAAAAAAATCAAAAAAGACCGCAAATATTTGACTTTTATACACTTTAAAATATGCGTAAAAGTCAGAGACTTTTATTTGGGACAGAGGGAGTATTATTATGGTCTTAAAAGTCTCAGTATTATGATGGCATGAGAAACATTAATTTAGACAAACATGATTAAATGTCGTGGAGGTTCTCTAATCCAAGACAAAATGAGCATATCAAAATTGGGCAATTAGTGCCTCCCTCGTTCGTTTCTAAAAAATTTGTCTTCACACGGTTAAGCACACTGATCAAGAATGCAATGAATAATGTTCTACTGTCATTTCAAATAATTGATTCCCAAATACATTTTATAATAAATATTTTAATATCCAACACTAATTTGAGTTTTCTTTTTATTTTTAGCGAAGTCAGAATGACCTAGTTCAGAATCTAGTTTTTTTCTTCTCCAATTTTAAATTATATTCCATCTAGTATTAACAGTTCAATGAGATGGAGAGAATAGTTAAAAATTAATAGAAAAAATATATTAAATGATGTCGTCAACTAAAATTAACGGTAATATTTTTTTATTAAAATATTAAAAATTATATTTCAAGCTCGTCGTAAATTTAGATAAAATATTTTTTTATTTAATTTTACGTTAAATTTTAATAAAAATATTTAGCTTACGACCAAATGTTCGAATCGTCGCAAATTCAAATGATTTTTATTTTTCCGCCAAATTTTTTTGGGAAAAAGTTAAATTTCCCTCTTTAATAACTTACGACGAATTTTAATTTTCGTCGTAAATTTGACGATCCGATTTTTTTCATCGCAAATATTTCGTTGTAAATTTAGATAAAATATTTTTTTATTCAATTTCAATTTAAAATTTTGATAAAAATAATTAACTTACGACGAAATGTTTAAATCGTCGCAATTTCAAATAATTTTCATTTTTGTTTAATTGTATCGTGCATAATTTTATTAATAAAATACTAAACTTACGACGGTTTTGAGTTTCGTTGTAAATAATTACGCCGCTTTACTTTTTCCCGTCATAAGTTTTAATTATATGATGATGATGATAGTGACTAAATAAATATTACATTAATGCTAAAGCAAGAAGACAAAAAGAGAAATCTAGTTAATTACCTAAATTTACAAAAACAAACCAAATTCGCCCGAAATGACAAATGTATATTATTCTGTTGTTTTTTTTTGGTTTTAAACCGACACTATGATTATAACTAACATAGAGGGAAAACACAATCATAAAACTCACCAAATATGGAAGTTAAGTCATGAAGTACTTTCCCTAATGGCATGCACTAAATAACATGCCAATCAACTTTGTTTTCTCCGTTATTTAATTACCTAAATATGGAAGTTAAGTGTGTGTGTGTTTTAATATTTTAGATTTTTGCGTGAGTATTACTGTGTTTTTGGGAATTGATAGAGTAAGTCGTAAGATAACAACCTAAATGTGTTTTATTAGGCGAATGATGTGGAAACAAATTATATGGAGACGATGAAAGCAAGCAACAGATTAATATTGACCCACCGGATATAAACCCCATCTCTTGTATCACCACGTTCCGATATTTAGTTGAATACATTTTGATGACATAAATGGCAAGCAGGCGGAGAGAACATATTCACACTGTAAGGCGGTGGAGAAAGTATAATATCACGTCACTAAAAGTTCTAGTATTAGCTTGATATATGTATAGTTCATAAACAAACTTATTCATGATGGAGGTATATACTCGGTTGTAGTAATGAGAAATGAAAGGTGTGGTCACAAATCGGCCGATTTATCAACATGGTGGCTCCTATCTCTTTTTATGTAATTCCATTTAGTGCCTACCTTGTATTTTGGTATCTTGTGTGCTTGCCCTTTTTTGTTCTCTTATCCTCCCTTTCCTCGCCTATATCCTATGCCTTGTTATATGTTTTTGGAATCATAACTAATATGTTTGAATTATCCATTTATAATTTATTAAGCTTTTTTTAAAACATCAAATTATTTATTGCTCATTTCATAAATTGATCAAATATTTTTATTCAATTAATAAACAATTTATCTGCGATTTTTAGAAATTGAGCAATTTTATAATATACCTCCTTTATATGTAATTTACACTAATAAGTATCGACTCTGATAAATTTCTTGAAAATCGAAACTCAAACTTAAGATAAAGTAATTTCTTATCACTTAAGCTCTCTAATCAGCTCACAACATATATTTATAACACATTACTAATATTTTAGCGCTTGACGGGAGCTCATGGCAAGGATTATACTAAACGTCTAAGTCATGAGTTCGATCAATCTCTCAATCCAAATATTATTTAGATTATTATACGTTATTCGCTAAGCATAAAACAATATTGGGAGACCCATCTTAAGTGTAACTAGCATATAGATGCATGCATTGTAGACATTTGAGTTGTGTATGTAATGCTTGATTGTTACTATATAATTGCATTATCCGATGTTTCCATGATTGTGAAAATGACTAGTGGCAGCCTACAATAGTCCCAGATAAGATGACCAAATAGATCAGCAAGCATCTATCACAAGTCTTTTCATCATTTGTTGTTTTGGCTTTGTTAGGTTCTTTTTAAATTTTTAAAAATTTCATGAATATGCTAGGTTATTAAGTGATGAAAAAAGTTCATCCAAATATTCTTCAAGAAAGTGAAACTAGTACAATTTATATTCTCAAACAATTTAGTTGGACAGTAATATGTTCTTTCATGTTAAATCTAGTTAGGATACAACATTCCTCAAAAATGATGACATTAATTCAAATATGTCCTTAAAATGGTGACAAGTCATTATCTTGATAACCCCTCACTTTACTTGCTCTACGTATACACTATAGTTATCATGCACTGTTTTATGACTCTTTTACAAGCAACTCCATTATCATCTCGTCCTGATAAATTTTAAAGAGATTAGATTTATTTTCATTATTAATGAATCACAAGAGCTGGTACTTAAAATTCTGGAATTTACTTTAAATATAAATCAAACTATTTATTTCCTACTTAAACAAAAATAATGAAAAATAAAATAGATGGGCCAAAGACCAAAGACATATATTTTGCATATTACGCACACAACGTAATGTTTTATATTAAAAGTGAATGAATCTCTAATAAACTAACTTAACAAATATTTTGGCCCATAATTAATAAAAAGAATAACATTTGTTGCCTTGTTGGCTGGGTTGTATGTAAAACAGGCTTACTTTAATATGTGCTTTCAAGAATGTGGTTGAACTATCACAACAGGGGCAATAGAATAGTATTTCTGTTATGGGTGGTGGTATTGATTGGTTGAATTTATTATAAAGTTTTATATGTGGATAGAATGGGTTAGTTGGTAAGATAGTTATGATAAGGCAACATGCATAATTAAATGTTAAAATAACTCTTGCTTCTTTAGTGTCTTGGTTTCTTTAATGGAACAATTGTGGCTCTTTCAATAAGATACCTCATGCACTTGCAATATGACATAAATATATCGATAATTGTATACATTTTTTATATTTGTTGAATGATATTCATCATGTATGATTTGATGATCATGAACTTAAAAAGTGTTTAAGTTTTAGGCACGAGGGTACAAGAATAAAATTAATTATAATCTATAAAATTGTTACTAGTATTAATGAAGTAATATCCTTAATAATATTTCTTATTTTATCTATATAAAAATTAAAATTAATAAAATGTTTCCAAAAAATAACAATAATATATAACAAACCAAACATATTCACTATATCCGGGTCCGATGAGGAACATTCCCCTCATTCTTAAAAATGAAGAAGTTGTTACTCAAAAACACCCCCTTTGTGTGTGTCAAAAATACCTAAAAAGTGAAAATAACAATATAACATATACACAAAAATTAATAATCACTTCAAATAAACAAAAAATCTAATCGCTTACATTGAAAAGAGTCGAAACAAACCTGAGCCCATGGTATAATTTACATGAGACTTACCTAATTATTTGTGATTTATTGCTTGGTCTAGATGAACATGATGCATTGTTCTATTGTCAACGTTGCTTCCGAATGAAACTATAAGGGAGAAGATAACCATTTTTGTTCCAAACTTCATCCGCATCCATAGAAAATGTAAAATAAACAATTGTCGGTGCCCTTATCTTCATCTTGTAGTAAGTAGTGCATTAAAAATTGAAAATGATGATGGCGGTTACGTGAATCGTGCGAGAGAGTTTCACAATAATATATATAAACAAAAATATTTGGGTTTAATTTTTTTCTAAGTTTCCGGGGTTAAATGATTACATTTACTTTTACTTCAATGTAAACAACATTATATTTATAATTTATTGAGTTAATACGGAATTACAATCTAAAAGTTTAAAAAAAAAAAATTCTAATAATTAGATTATGTATCCTACTTGTACTAGATTCATAATACCAGATGATTAAACTCTCATTGTATCTCATTGTCCTCACATAGGAAATCTTTTTTATTGCAATTTAAGGGCGGGACATAGATTTCACATATATGTTTGTTTGAAATAAATCGCTATTTGTTGTTGAAGTATAATGGTAACTTCAAAAAAAAAATTACTATACATAGGATAGTTAGATAATTATAATCTCACAAATGATGTACCAATCAGCAAGCAAGCAAGTGACTTAGGCTCCATTTTCAAGGTCCCATAAAATGTACTCTACATAGCGAAACATATTTTGCAAGTAACCCTGCAATAGTGAAGTCAACCCCTCATGTGTTTGATAATATTATATGCATAGTTGTATTAATTCTGTTAGATTCCAATAACACACAATTTTAAACCTGGTCCCAGCGGGGACTTTATTTTTAACAAACATATTTTTATATACTCCTATGTTGCATGTTAACCAATTTGAATATAAATACTAGTGGGAAAATGTAATTGAAGAATGAAATGTATTGTTCGTATGGTTAAAAACCGTGATACTTGAACTCTTTATAAAATTCCTTATCCCTGTTGATAAATACTAATACTAATAATAAGTCCAACAGCTCCCTCCCTTAAACATGATCTTAAGTCCAAATATAAAGAATATGACATAAAATTTCACTCCAACGGTATCTTGGTTCCTTCACTAATGGATGGTAAGAAGAACGGGCCAGCTCCAGCTTGGCAAATTTTAATTGGTTTTATTAGAATTTTTTTTACCGTTGGACAGAAATTATAAGATGAAAGTTAAATTTGAGATGGCAGTATCAAAGATCCAAAATAGAGTAAAATTTGAAACTCTAATAGAAGTTTCATTAAAATTTTTGGGATTGAATTTAGGAGAAGATAGACATGTAGTCATCCGCCGTCATAAGAACATAATTTCATATTTCATTTTTATCAAAACTTGTAAAACAGAGGATGCACCCAAACTGTTTGATAGAATGTGCAAAAGAAAATTTGAATATATGTATTAATAAAATTATATAAAGCTTATTTGCCTATGTTAATTTACCTTCACTACATGTTATCTTATCTTGATATTTTCTTGTGATTTAGTCATAATTTAGATAGTATCATGTATTAGTAGCATGTGCCTTATGATATTTTGATTAACAAATTTTGTACGTATATTTTGACTTTTTTATGGACATTAAAGAAGAATTATTTTTTGATGTTTGAAGTTTATTTTTCACTTTGAAAAAAAAATTCTGCCTGGCTAAAACACCTCTTTCATGCCTTATCTAAGAAAACACAAGTCATTCTTATTTCATTTTTATCAATAAAAAATTGATTTCTCTCTCTTCTTTTTAGTTCTTTTCTCTCTCTCTCTTCCTTTCAAATCTCATTTAAATTTATTATTATTATTATAATAAGAAATGAAAATAAGGATAATTGTTAGAATTCAAATTTAAAATCATGTCTTAAATCACCAAAATTTAATATTTTATAATATTTATAAGAAACCTATAAAGAAACTTTTGGATTTGCTCGAACACCTAAATTATGATATCAAAACCATTTGGAAAATGTATATTTCTCCTCAAACAACATATACAGCCGAGAACTTATTTTTAAACTATAATTGTTTCCAATACAATATAATTTAATTATTAAATTTTTGACTTTATACATGTTAATTATTTATATATATATATTAATTTTTATTTTACCCTTGTTTTTCAGAAAATTATATGCTATTTTATATAAATGATAAATATTCGTTTATATATAATATGATAATATATTAAAAATATAATTATTGTGTCCGGATATATGTGTCGAATTTTTATAAAAACGTGTACCGGTATTTTATTTCAAAATTCGAAGAATTGGACTCTGACATTTATGTCCTTGACAATCTCGCGGGGCTTTGATTTTAGAATTCGAAGAATCTGACATTAAAACTTGTGTCCGTAAAGGATACTTAAGAGTCTGAACATAACTGATTAAAAATAAGTGCCCGTTTAGGAAATTTTAAATATCTTAAATTAAGTAATTTATAATTTAAAATGAATAAGTGAAAAAGTACATGCATATTTATAAGTTATATAAGTATTTGGATAAATTTACTTACAAGTCAGAATTTTTTTTACTTAAATGAATTAAAATAAAAAATTATTAAATACAATTATCTTAAAATATGAATTTTAAATCCAAAAGAAGTATAAAAAATTATATTTAAAATCAAAATTAATAAAAAAATTGAAAAAATCAAAATAAGGCTCCATTTGTGAGTGTTGTTGTAAACTGCTTTGCTGTGAGAAAAAGTGTCTGGAAAATTAGATGTATATTTGGTAATTTTTTTAATTTATGCATATTTTGAGATATAATATATAAAAATAATGTTTTTTGAGAAGGTTTGATGTTGAAACTGATAGTTACTTCCTGCAAAAGCAACTTTTTCCAAAAGCATGTTTTACTAACAACTGCTTTATACCAAAAACGCTTCACCATACTGCAATTTTTATAATTTACCAAACACCTTTGTGACCGTTTTTCAGTAAAAAACTGCGGTAACTGTTTAAAACGAGAATACCAAACTGGGTTAAGTTAGAAAAAAGCACGTAATCACCCGGACAAACACAAATCAATAAATTATAACAGGTTTATATAACTGGTCACCCCAGCAGGCCTGAGTGTCCGTTTTTCTTCTTATGAGCAAATGGGTTATCACTATATTTTATAGTCATGACTCATGACACTTTACTTAAATCCCACGTCTGTTTGAATCAAAAATTAGAATCTGGTGTATAAAACTCTAAATTTCCGGAATCATCTACAGGGTCCGCCTTGAATTACAAATTACAGAAAGCCTTATGCGAATTTAAATTTTTTTCCCTCGATATTAAAATAAGGCCACTAGCTTTATTATTTATCAAAAATATATATTAAATCCAACGTCCATATGCACTTTTTTCAATTAACTGAATAATAGCACTTTTTTGTCAAAAAAATAAAATAATAATAGCACCTTTATTTGTGGCAATACACTCTCAATTCGATTTTTCAGCAATTCTCTCTAAATTTATTTTACCTAAAGCTATTGTCTAATTTTTTTTAAAAAAAATATGCCCGTAGATGATAAATACCTCATGTGCATGGCTCTAAAGGTCCTCGATAACGATTAATCCCCGATTAATCCCCGATTAATCCTTTGAAAGTGACGTGACCGGTTCGATTTTTAAAATCTGATTAATCCTCGTGTATTTTTCTTGATCAGTATATTACAAATAAATTATTATATATAATATAGAATTTTAATTAAATTTAAATATTTATAAATTATATAATATGATAAATATATTTATTTATAAATTACTACAAAAATAAGGATATAAAATTCAATATAATTTGAAACATAAAATTCCTCCGATTATTCCTCCGATTATTCTCAGATTCCCCGATTAATTCTAAATCAGTATCTCGACCAATATCTTCTGATTCCTAATTTTTATTACATTGCTCGTGTGTCATAAATTGTATTATTTGTACTCAGGCCCGCCCTGCTCATCTAGCTCAGCTATTTAATGGTACATTATAGGTCATGTTTGTTTCATATTACTAATTGATATGGATAGAAAATACATCATAAAAATATAATAAATGTCATATTAATTACACTTGGGATAATTGTCTAAAGTCATGTACAGACCTGTCTGGTCCAAACTCGTAGTAGCCTCAAGATGGCCCATGTAGTCAAGACCCACCAGCAAAGGTCGTCAAGGTCCACTAACATAAACTGTTCACGGACTAGACCCAATACGGCTGGAAGAGCAGAGACATGCGTCCAAAACTAACTCAAAGTCCTACACAGAAGATTCTAGAGTTCCTTCACTTATAGGACTCCCAGTCAATATCTAAGTTAAAGACTTGTCCACAAAATCTCCTAACACAAGTCTAACCCTAGACTAACCTCTATATAAAAGGCTTTACCCCTCTACCTAGAACTACGTTTTTGACTTGATTCTCTACCACACAGAGATACGTAAGCATCTTGCAAGGACCGATAGTCCCGAACGCGAGAGCAACCATTAAAGCTTCAAGCTCACAAACTATAACATTAATTACTAACACATTCTAGTTTTTATTCCATAACATTTGGTGTCATCTGTTTGAAGCATACAACAACCATGGTGAACATACGGAGCAGAAACAATAGTGGAACAGACACTCGTGCCCCATCACGAACAATCGCATCAGTGGTAGAGGTACCACCGCACTCAACATATGCCTCCACTTAGGGAGGAACCCTAGTAGGGGCAACCAAGACTCAGCCTCAAGGGATGAATCCCCCGGCTTCTCAAGGGACGAATCCCCAATTTCAGCATCTACATGCACCTGTGAACACTCAACCCGTTGGGTATGAGTACTCAACAATCGTGACCACTAACCCCCTTATGGGATTCCTCTATACCCCGAGGTTGGAGGAAGTGGATACTCTAATAGGAGCGAGGCACAAGGGCAGACGCCCCAATATATATGTAGCTTGGCTCCTATTCTTGAGGATCGAGAATTCTCTAAACCCTATTCTGACAGAGACTCTGAATCATCAAACGACGAGGTTGCTCCAAGGAGGAGGCGTGCTTGTAAAGAGCGTGTCTAGTACCAATCAGCGGCCCATGAGCACTCAAGGGATGATTCCCCAAGATGTCCAAGAGAGGATTAGGGCTCATGAAGCTGAAATCCAAAGGCTGAAGCGTGACTTGGAGACGCACCTGTCCTCAAGACCTCCGCTTGCTACGAGGCAGAGAGATCTTCCCCCAATTATAGACCTGGATGGTCCAGCACCAAGTAGGGAAGCTGCCCCAAGGGTTGATCCAAGTGAACTTATGCCCCTAGGAAATCCTGATGATCCAAACCCACCATTCACTGACGATATAATGAATGCTCACATCTCAAGTAAGTTCAAGATGTCCACCATCAAAGCATACGATGGTACTGGCGATCCTGCTAATCATGCAAGGACGTTCTCTAACGCCCTGTTGCTATAGCCCGTGAATGACGCTATTAAGTGTCGGGTCTTTCCTCAAACCCTATCGGGTATGGATCAAAGGTGGTACAACCATCTGCCCCCAAACTCTATTGGATTATTCAAGGACTTGAGCCAATCTTTTATTAAGCAATTTATAAGCGGCAGAGTACACGAGAAGAGCTCGACTTCTCTCATGTGCATAGTCGAAGGAGCAAAGGAGTCCTCGAGAGACTACCTGAACCGATTCACAAGGAGGCTTTGAAGGTCCCTAATTTTGACGGTAAGGTAGCTATAAATAGCCCTACAGCAAGAGACTAGAGACAAGTTCTTTAAGATGTCCCTGGCCAAATGCCCTCCTGAAAGCATGATGCAGCTTCGGGATAGGGCCGTAAGTATATCAAGGTGGAGGAAAGTATGAAGAAGACATCAGTGAGTAATGAACCCGCTGGAAACAAGAAGCAGAAGACGGATCAGGAGTACGGTGCCAAGGACAAGTATCCTCGAATTGGCAAAAGCTCAGACTCCTCTTCTAAGAAGAATCAGCAACCAAGGTTCACTGAATATACAAGGTTGAATGCTCCAAGGAGCCAAATCCTTATGGAAATTGAGAAGGAAAAAGAGTTCAAATGGTCGAAGCCACTAAGGGGAGACCCCGAGAAAAGAGACAAGAGTCGACACTGCAGGTACCACAAAGATGTTGGTCATGATACTGATGATTGTAGGCAACTCAAGGATGAGATTGAGTATTTAATCCGAATTGGAAAATTCGGACGTTTTACAAAGGGTGAAGAGGCTGGAGGCCAAAAAAGAGACAATGACCGAGAAGACGATGATCGAAGGGGTAACGACAGAGATCGCAACCCGCATCCCCGAGGGCCAGTAATCAATACGATCTCGGGAGCCCCTACAATAGCTAAGACTACAAGGAACTCTCGAAAAGTTTATGTAAGAGAGGTGATGAGCATAGTTGGAGAACCGTCTAAGCGTTCTAAGTCAGGGATGACGCTTGAATTTGGTGACCCAGACCTTGAAGGTTTGAAATTTCCTCAGGATGATCCTCTGGTTTTCACTCCGATAATTGGAAATTGTCTTGTTATGAGGGTCCTAGTGGATAATGGAGCTTCCGTGGATATTTTTTTCCATGACACATTCATAAGGACGGGCTAAAATGATTCTCAACTAACTCCATCTGACGCACCCATCTACGGGTTTAACCACGTGGAATGCAAAGTTGAAGGAGCAATACAACTCCCTTACCTATCGAGGAAGAGCCTAGGGAGGCCACATAGATGTTGAACTTTCAGGTTGTCAAGGCAGCCTCTACTTACAATGCCATCATGGGTAGAACAATGATCCATACGTTTAAGGTCGTGCCTTCAACCTACCACATGGTACTGAAGTTCCCAACTAGGAACGGTGTTGGAGAGGGGAAAGGAGATCAGAAAATCGCCCTTAGAAGAAAGCTGACAGAGGACTTAGTCCCGATTCCCCTAGACTCCTTGGGCCCGGAAAAGATCACGTATATTGGAGCCTCATTAGACAAGCCCTTGAAGGGCCAAATGACCACTTTCCTACAAAAGAACAGTGATGTGTTTTCCTGTACAACAACTGATATGCCTGGGATTGACCCAAACCTTATAACTCATAGGCTGAACGTTGACCCAACTCGAAAGGTTGTGAAGCATAAGAAGAGAACTTATGCCCCTAATAGGCTGAAAGCCATTAAATAGGAGGCCAAGAAGCTCCTAGAATCTGGATTCATTGAGGAAGTGCAATTCCCTGAGTGGTTGGCCAACCTCGTAATGGTTAAGAAGGCCAATGGGAAGTGGAGGATGTGTATCGACTTCACTGACTTGAATGATGCTTGTCCTAAGGACTGCTACCCCCTACCAAGGATTGATACCCTGGTCGATGCCACTGCTGGGCACGAGATGTTAAGCTCTATGGATGGCTTCAGCGGTTAGAATCAGATTAAAAATGAGCAAGGATGACACCCCCAAGGTATCTTTCATAACTGACTTTGGTGTGTTTTGTTATCTTGTTATGGCTTTTGAAATTAAGAATGCATGAGCTACTTACCAAAGATAGGTAAATAAGATATTTGCCCATCTAATTGGGAAGACCATGGAGGTAGATGTTGATGACAAGTTAGTCAAAAGCCTAAGCAAGGCCGATCATATTAGTCACCCCGGAGAGGCCTTTGAAGTGATGAGGCACCATAAGATGATGTTAATGTTAGGACAAAAACATGCGCTATAATTACACGCAAGTATACGCGTTCACAAGTAATATAGAATTCTTTCTAGTTCATTCCCACAGAGACCGGTTTAGGTTAATTTCAGGATGTGCATCTATGCATCAATGTATGATTATCGCTCAATTCCAAGACAAGTAACAATTTGAGATGTTTTATAACTAAGATTAAACTAACACGCAAATAACTAAGAGATTAAAGTGATTGAATTAACTATATGAGACAAACATGGGATTCTAACTTCATTAAATACTTCATTCAAAGTCATTGTTCTTAACCTTAGCATGCAATGGTGATGACAACTAATCAGATAACACGAAACTAGTAAACGCCAACTTTTGTTGCACAAATACCCTACTACCAGACATCCACAAAAGATATAGAAGCTGAATAGACACCAATTATATTGAGACCCTATATGTCTATAGAATTTGACAACATAAAGGTTTACTGCGCAAGTTATCTATCGTGATTACATAGGGCAAGTAAGATGGTTAAAATTACCTACGAATCATGCATAAAAAATTCATGAACCTATGCTAGCATGGCAAGTTCTAAACCTCTATATTCATTTTCGCTTCAAAAGAAATTAACAAGTTATCTTACAAGTTCGCGATGCTCATAAGATGAATAAGCACAACCAATACTAGAATATCATACAATCACAACACACTAAGATATCGAAACAAATTAACTATTAAAATCCATAAATAAATCCGTTAGAACCCCACGATAACGATTAGTTCATAACCGAACTCATCATCACCGTGGGTTCCGATAAAAGCATGGTATATAAAATTAAATCTTTACAAAATGAATAAATAATCAAAGTATGTTAACAAGAGTAATAGGTTCAATAATAAAAAAACAAGCATCCAAGGTTATAAACAGAATAAACAATAAACTCAAAATGAATGACAACACTTCAATTTTATCGGACTTATACAAGGATTCATGCTTTTATTGATAACACATATCAAAACACAAACATGCTTATTTGATCGTGCAATGAGCGAGGTCCACAATAGACTTATGCAATAATACCCATGTAGCGAGCGTTAGGTTAGCGGATCCCAGACTATAAAAGCCTTAGGTGACTAGGCACAAAGTCCCCTAAGAACTTAATAACTCAAGTATTAAAGAGCCCACTCGTGATCAATTATGCATAAAACAATTTTTTTTCTTTTTCTTTTTTTTTCCTCTTTTTTGTCTTTTCCTTTTTCAACAATTTCTGAACGAGTGTGTTTCGCTCCATCTCGCTCAACCCTAGACTACTCATATAAATATGAGCCGGCTACTAGCCATTTGACACCTAGCCACAACAACTAGCAATGAAATCTAATGCCTTTTCTCCAATTTTAAAAATCCATGTTATTTCGTCACTAAGATAATATCCTAAATTCTAGACATAAACAAGTGATTAAACCTCGACACAAAAATAAATCATGATCATGATCTTGCACTCAAGCAACCTATAAGACTTAGTGAAAAATATCTTGCTTCTAGCATGAAAATTAATTCGTTAGGACTTAACATTCCTCTATACGACATCATTACACTCAAATCAATATCACAAATTAATCGGAAAAGCAAACTTAAGGCATCATGATATAATGCAAATGCAACTATATGCAACAAACTAACATAACAACAAATACACAAAATAAAAAAACGAATAACTACATGATAAATATGCAACTATATGAACTAAACTATCATGAATATGCATCTAAATGGACTCACACACAAATATTTCTTAACTACCACCCCCAAACTTAAAATTTTCACTATCCACAGTGAAGGTAATAGTAAGAAATCAAGGCATACCTACTCGGAATCAGAATGATCATCACCCTCCGTGGATGGAGTGTCAGGAGGCGGGTACACAGAATCCTCACCAAAAACTGGCCACTAAATGTCAACCCCCGTGGCTCTAAAAGCTGTCCCCAGCGCCTGCGTAAGATCATGTGCAAACCTGCTCTGGATGTCATACATCACATCCAGCCACCTCATCAAGCACCTATACTGCGCCGAACCCAAATCAACATTGTCCTCTACCTCCTGCTGCTACTACTGCTGCAAAGAACCAGCCTCACCCATCTGATGTCCCCATACCGCTCTGCGGGCCTGAGAAGAACCACCGGCATATGTCTGATTGGTTGGATGGCCACCCGACAAATGATCATAGGTGTAACCTAGTCCCTTCTTATTAGCCTTCCCACTAAACCACTCCTGCATCAGTGCGATCATAGAACTGTCGATAGGGGCACTCGGTAACTGAAGCTGCTCGTGTGCGGGCCAATGAACTCCCACCGCCACACAAAGCTTCGTCACAATCGAAGTATAAGGAATAGACCCCGTAGTGCTCCCACGCAGAAACCTCAGAATACCCTGATAAATAATGGAACCGAGATCCACATAATCCCCCTACAAAATCCCCCACAATAACTTTGCACGATCCACAGTAACATCATGCACATGAGAAGAAGGCATGATGTTCGCACAAATGAAAGAATTCCAAGCACGAGCAAACCTGTTCGTGCATGAGGAAGGGAAAGTGGCATACTCGTTCGATCCCCTCTTGACCTTCCAGTGAGTGTTCGGGATACACAGAGTAGCAACGATCAAGTCCAAATTAAAATTCTCCCCGATCTTAGTCACCCAATACTCCTGAGTTGGTTGTCTCTCGGGCTAGTTGTTCACCCTCTGAATAGCCTCCGGAGCATAGAACTCGCGAACGACACTCATAGACACATCCACGGTTGCCTCACAAAAAGAAACTCAACCCATCTCCAGATTCATCTCCAAAAGCTTACCATCCTTACCCGATGGTAGAAAACCCATCTCCTTCGCTATCAGCTTCGATAACAACCTTGTATACTCCGCTTCAGCCTCCGGATTAGCAAATCGAGGCCTCGTACCCCCAATACTCGAAGAATCGGTAGTGGAAAGGTAAGTGATGCTGCTAACTTGAGTGCGAGCTCTCTTGGGTGCCATTGGAATTGTTAACGTGAGAAAAAAGAAGTGTATAGAGAGTTAGGGTTTGAGAATAAAAGTGATGGAGATGGATGTATGTAAGTGTATGTATATATATATATAGGTAGAATTAGGTTTAGAATAGAAGTGTAATATGATTATGGGTTAGTGAGGATAATGGGTAGTGTTAGAATTGATTAGAAGAAGGAATTAGGGTAGTGGGAGGAGGGAAATTCGGCTGGTGTCTTGTTTTTTATTTGAAATTTCAATTTTATGTTTTTTTTCTTCAGGGGGTCAGCACGGCCTCCCCGCCAGGAAGCGCGGGTGCTTCGTAACTCTGGAATTCCAGCGCGGCCGCCCCGCTTCCCAGCGCAGGCGCGCTAGGCTTCTGTACTTTCAGCGCGACCACCCGTTAGGCTGCGCGGGCGCGCCGTGATTCTGTAAAAAGTGCCCTATTTTTCTGATTTTTTGTATTTTCTTCTGCTTTTTTTTTCTATCTTCTTTTCTTCTTACTAATGTACAACAAGCTTGGGTTGCCTCCCAAGAAGCGCTTGGTTTACGTCGCTAGCTTGACGTAGAATTCCGAGATCAAGTGGACAATAAAACGGCACTAACCACCTCACGGTTTGCCGTATTCCCATAGTAATGCTTCAAACATTGTCCATTCACCTTGAATGATTGGCCTGGATCATTCTCAAAAATTTCCACCGCTCCATGTAGAAACACAATTTTGACAACAAACGGCCCTGACCATCTTGACTTCAACTTTCCAGGAAAAAAACGGAGTCGAGAGTTGAACAAAAGAACTTGTTGCCCTGGAACAAATGATTTGAGCACCATGCCCCTATCGTGTCACCTCTTGACTTTCTCCTTAAATATTTTGTTGTTCTTATACGCTTGAAGTTGAAACTCATCGAGTTCGTTCAATCGAAGCATCCTTTTCTTACTAGCTGCATCCATATCAAGGTTAAATTTCTTCAAAACCCAATATGCCTTATGCTCTAACTCCACAGGCAAATGACATCCTTTACCATAAACCAGCTGAAATGGTGACATGCCTAGCGGAGTCTTGAATGTTGTTCGATATGCCCAAACAGCTTCATCCAGCTTCAAATACCAATCCTTTCTCGATGGACATACAACTTTCTCCAAAATACGCTTGATCTTTCTGTTGGATACCTTATCTTGACCATTAGTTTGAGGATGGTAGGCTGTAGAAATGCAATGATTCACATTATATCTCTGCATCATAGCAGTGAACTTGCGATTGCAGAAATGCGATCCCTCGTCACTGATTATGACCCTTGGAGTTCCAAATCTTGTGAATGTCTGCTTGTGAAGAAAATTGAGCACTACCTTCGCATCATTTGTCGACAAAGCTTTAACTTCCACCCATTTTGACACATAATCGACCGCCAACAAGATATACTGATAATTGCAAGATAAGACAAATGGCCCCATGAAGTCAATACCCAAACATCGAAGACCTCAACCTCGAGAAGCACATTAAGAGGCATCTCATTCTTCTTTGACATATTACCAACACTCTGACAGCGATAACACTTCAAAACGAACTGATGTGCATCCTTAAACAATGTATGCCAGAAGAATCCTGCTTGAAGGATACGAGCTGCTGTCTTTTCTCCACCATAATGACCTCCATAAACATTCGAATGACAGTCTCGCAAGATACCCTCTATTTCGTTGTACGGAATACATCTCTTGATGATTTGGTCAGCTCCTTGACGAAACTAAAATGGCTCATCCCACATGTACCACTTCACCTCGTGAAGAAACTTCTTTTTTTGAGCAGAAGATAAGTCTGGGGGCATTATGTTGCTCACAAGATAGTTCACAATGTCTACGAACCACGGTTCTTCTTCTTAAACCCCAAACAACTGCTCATCGGGAAAAGACTCATTTATCAAAGTCTTGTCATGTGAAGCTGTACTTGGATCTAATCGAGAGAGATGATCAACAACTTGATTCTTAGTACCTTTTTTATCCTTGTTCTCCAACTCAAACTCCTGAAGTAAAAGAACCCATCGAATCAATCTAGGTTTCGAGTCCTTCTTGGAGACAAGATAGTGAATTGCAGCGTGATCAGTGAAAACTATCACCTTCGTCCCAAGCAAATAAGATCAAAACTTCTCAAAACCGTAGACAATGGCTAAGAGTTCCTTCTCATTAGTTGTGTAGTTCAGTTGAGCACCATTAAGGGTCTTACTAGCATAGTAGACCACATGAAATATATTGTTCTTCCTTTGCCCAAGAACTGCTCCAACTTCATAGTCACTCGCATCGCACATTATTTCAAAAGGCTCATTCCAATCAGGTGTCGTGATAAAGCTTTTCTTTAAGCTCTCAAAAGCAACTCAACACTCATCATCAAATTTGAAAGGGACATCTTTCTCTAGCAGATTACACAACGGTTTATAGATTTTAGAGAAATCCTTGATGAACCGCCTATAGAAACCCGCATGACCAAGAAAGCTACAGATTCCCTTAGCAGAAATTGATGGAGGAAGGTTTTCAACGAACCCCGCTTTGGCTTTGTCCACTTCAAGACCTTTACTAGAGATCTTGTGCCCAAGAATGATGCCCTGTTGCACCATAAAGTAACATTTCTCCCAGTTGAGAACCAGATTGGTCTCAACACACCTTTTAAGAACTGCGCCAAGATTTTGCAAGCACTCATCGAAAGAATCTCCAAATACAGAAAAATTGTCCATGAACACCTCCACATTCTGACCAATCATGTCAGAGAAGATAGCCACCATGCATCTCTAAAATGTGGCACGTGCACCATATAACCCAAAAGAAACTCTTCTGAAGGCAAAAGTACCAAACGGATAAGTGAAGGTAGTCTTTTCCTGATCTTCTAGAGCAATGCAAATCTGATTACAACCTGAATAGCCATCCATAAGACAATAGTATTCATGCCCAACCAACCTGTCAAGCATCTGATCAATGAAAGGAAGTGGAAAGTGATATTCCCTCGTGGCCTTGTTCAACTTCCTGTAATCCATGCACACTCTCCACCCTGTGACAGTTCGAGTAGGAATGAGCTCATTCTTTTCATTAGCAACCATGGTGATGCCTCCTTTCTTTGGCACACACTGAACTGGACTCACCCAAGAACTGTCAGAAATAGGATAGCTGGTCCCTGCATGTAGCCACTTGAGAATTTTCTTCTTCACAACCTCCTTCATGATCGGATTTAGCCTTCTCTGTTGCTCAACAATCGGCTTGCTTCCTTCCTTTAGCAGAATTTTATGCATGCAATAAGAAGGGCCGATTCTCTTGATATGTACTATAGGCCATCCAATTGCCGATTTGAACTCTCTCCAGATTCTTAAGAGCTTTTTCTCATCACTACCTGAAAGGTCAGATGTAATAATAACAGGCAAAGTAGATGCATCACCTAAAAACGCATACCTCAAGTGTTCAGGCAAAGGTTTAAGCTCGAGTGTAGGAGCTTCCTCAATAGATGGCTTGAGACGCTATTAGGGCGAAAACACACGCTAAAATTACATGCAAGTATACGTGTTCGCAATTAGTATAAGATATAGATCAGATTCCTTCCCAAAGAGATTGGTTTAGGTTAATTTTAGTTCTGCACTTATGCAACAGAGTATGGTTATCGTTCAATTCTAAGACAAGTAACAAATTATGTTGATTATACTAATTAAATTAGCAGACATTAACTAAGAGAATAAAAGTGATTGAATTATCTATATGAGACAAACATGAGATTCTAACTTCATTACTACTTCATTTAAAGTCATTGTTCTTAACCTTAGCATGCAATGGTGATGACAACTAATCAGATAAAATGAAACTAGTAAATGTCAACTTTCGTTGTACGAATACCCTACTACCAGACATCCTCAAAATAGATAGAAGCTGAATAGACACCAATTATGTTGAGATCATATATGTCTATAGAATTTGACAACATAAAGGTTTAATGCGCAAGTTATCTATCGTGATTACATAGGGCGAGTAAGATGGTTAAAATTACATACGAATCATGCATAACAAATACAAGAACCTATTCTAGCATGGCAAGTTCTAAATCTCTATATTAATTGTCGCTTCGATAGAGATTAACACGTTATCTTATATGTTAGCTACGCACATAAGATGAATAAGCACAACCAATACTAGGATATCAATCAATCACCACACGCCAAGATATTGAAACAAATTAACTATAAAAATTCATAAATAAATCCGTTAGAACCCCATGACAACGATTAGTTCATAGTCGAACACATCGTCACTATGGGTTCCAATGAAAGCATGATAATAAATAATATAAGAGTACTAGAGTTCAAGACAAATCAAAACAAACATCCAAAGTATCAACTATATTGAAGAATATGAAAGTCTTCTTCTCCGTAGCCATCTCGTGCTCTCTAGGTCTTCTTATTGCTCTCTTTGGCCTCCTTATGAAAAACGTCTTTTTATTGATATATATAGGCTCCAGGATGACTAGGACTCTCAAAATCTTCAATTTCAACTAAAATCAAGATTCTTGTGCAAAAACAGAGTGCGAGCGCGCTACTTTCTGCCGCGGCCGCGCTGGAATAGTGATTTTTGGAGCGCGGGTGCGCTGGCCTTCTGGAAATTTTCTGACAATTCTTCTTTTTGGTCGCATCTTGAGTTCCTGCTCGTCAGAATTAGGCGATTCAACTGCCCACGCGAAGCTAACGAGATTCTCTATAATTGGAGAATGGCCTAGGTTTCCAATTCTGATATCTTTTCAGAATATTTCTTTGAAAAGCTCATTTCTTCCTCCAACTACTGCCTGCAATGCAATAACACAAAAAACACATCAAAAATACCAATAACTTGAGTCCAAAACACCAATTTAAGCCTATAATGAAGCATTTCAAGTAGATATAAAATCCACTTATCATACCCCAAACTTGAATCGATGTTCGTCCTCAAGCATAAATAGACTCAAAACTACAAAATAAACCTAATGCATGAATGCAACTAAATGATAATACAATCGATCCCCTCAGAATAATTATAACCAACCAACAAGTGAATGCCTCTAAGAATGTAATGACTTTTAACAGAGTTCGAATAAACCCCACAAACCAACTCACAAACCAGAAACGTGTGTGTGTGCAACGCTTAACAGATATACTCTCGATACTAGATCAATAACCATACTTATCTTATCATCAAAATAATCACAAGTTTATAAATATAATAGATGTTAAACACATAATGACTCGCATACCTTATTTCTACTAGAGTTATACAAGGATTCACGCTATTATTGAACATATAACAACATGCTTATTTGACCTTGCAATGAGTGAGATCCCAAAAGACTTATGCAATAATACCCATGTAGCGAGCGTTAGGTTAGCGGATCCCGGACTATGAAAGCCTTAGGTCACTAGGCATAAAGTCCCCTAAGAACTTAATAACTCGAGTATTAAAGAGCTCACTCTTGATCAATTATGCATAACACATATTTTTTTCTTTTTCTTTTTCTTTTTCCCTCTTTTTTTCTTTTTTTTTTTCAATTTCTGAATGAGTGTGTTTCGCTCCATCTCATTCAACCCTAGACTGCTCATAAAAATATGAGCCGGCTACTAGCCATTTGACGCCTAGCCTTATTCACAACTAGCAATGAAATCCAAGTTTTTCTCCAGATTAAAATTCAGTGTCCTTTTGCCATTTAGAGAATACCAAAAATTCTAGATGTAAACAAGTGATTAAATTTCAACAACTAAACAAGTATGATCACGATCTAGCTCAAAAGCAACCTATACGACTTAGTGAAAAATAATTCTGGCATGTAAATAAATTCATTAGGACTTAAACATCCCTATATTCGCATCGCCACACTCAAATTAGCATCAACTTATCAGATAGAAATAGCTCAACCTAAGGGATCATGTTATATGCATGCACATGCAACTATATGAACTCACATAAAAACACAAACAAATATATCCTATATGAACAATCATGCAAAAATATGAATGAAATACAACTAAACATGTAACATGAATCTATATGAATCTATATGGGCACACAAACTAATTCTTACATTATCACCCCCAAACTTAAAATTTTTAATATCCTCATTGTAGGCAATAATAAGGATTTCAGGTATACCTAGTTAGCGGGAGGATCACCCTCTTCGGGTGGAGGATCAGGTGGCCATTAAACCTCGACACCAGTGTCTCAAAAATAGTACCACAGACGTATGTCAAATCTTCAACAAAACGTTGGTGGATGTCATGCATGGCCTCAATACACCGAATCAACCTTCTATACTGCACATCACCAAGACCAAACCTATCAACTGTCCGTTGTGCACGCGAGGGACCATCTGTAGGCACGGGAGGAACTGGTCGGTCACCCCTTAGATTATCAAAGATATATTTCAACCCCTTTTCATGGGGTGCACCTAAGAATGCATAACTCAGGTGATCTGGCAGTGGGTTAAGCTCAAGTATGGGAGCTTCTTTAATAGATGGCTCGAAACGCTCCTAAGAAATTTTCAGCGCTGCTAACCCTAGAGAATCGAATGGCATATCCAACTTCCTCTTCCACGGAGGTACATTCAAAACCTACAATTGCTCTGCTCCTTCTTCATCTTCAATAACTGATTCCCCTATTAAGGATCTCTCTAAAGTATCTGATTTTAGAAATTACGCAAGCTCCGAATTCACGTCAGAGTAGACCCGCTCAACTTTAAAGCACCGCTCTTTATCTTTGGGTAACTTTATTGCCTTGAACACATTAAAAGTGACCTTCTGATCTTGAACCTTCATCATAAGCTCTCCTTTTTGCACATCGATCATAGTTCGGCCTGTAGCCCATAATGGTCTCCCCAAGATAATGGGAATCTTCTTATCCTCCTTAAAATCCAGAATTACAAAATCATCAGGGAAGATGAGTTTGTCCACCTTGACCAAGTCATCCTCCACTATACCTCGTGGATAAGTGATGGAACAATCAGCCAACTACAAAGACATGTATGCCGGTTTCGGATCAGGTAGACCAAACTTCTTGAAGATAGACAAGGGCATCAGATTGATGCTAGCTCCCAAGTCACACAAACACTTGTCGAAGGACAGATTACCAATGGTATAAGGTATCGTGAAACTTCCTGGATCTTTAAGCTTATGAGGTAGTTTCTATTGCAGCACAACATTGCACTCTTCTGTTAGAGCAACGGTTTTTAACTCCTCAAGTTTTAGCTTCCAAGATAGAATACCCTTAATGAACTTAACATAGCCCTGCATATGTTCTAGAGCTTCAGCTAAAGGTATGTAAATATGCAGCTTCTTGAAAACTTCCAAAAACTTGGCAAATTGCTTGTCGAAATTATGCTTTTGAAGCCTTTTAGGATATGACGGAGGTGGGTAAACCTGTTTATCCCCTGTATTACCCTCAGGAGGATTTCTTTCAATAGCTTTCTTCTTCGGTTCCACCTCGGTATCCTTCGGCACCACATTTTCAGCTACAATCTCATTTTTGGATTTGGTAAAGGAAAAGATGCACCTGCATTCTGGACAGAATTTTCAGACTCTTCGTCTTGCTGAAATTGAGGGCTTGCGACCTTTCCGAACCACAAGGTGATGGCGTTTACTTGTTAGTTAACTTCCCTCTTGCCAGGATTAGCTTCTGTATCACTAGGAAGCGTTCTCGATGGTCAATTCAATAAGGCGTTAGTAATTTGCCCTATTTGGTTCTCCAGAGTTTTGATAGAGCCTGGATTTGGCATATAAGAACTTGGTTTTTGCATATTAGCCGCAACCACTCCAATTCATATTTTTCTTTCGAAGATACACCTGCACCTCCATGAGTATGTTGTTGAAGTTGGAGTTGTTGTCTTGGTGCAAATTGTTGCTGAAAATCAAGAGGATTACATTACTTGTTTCCAAACTGCTGGAATCATTGTTGCATCGCATTTAAATTGTTGCTCCAGCTGAAGTTAGGATAATTTCAGTTTTCAGGATGATAAGTGCCTGACATTGGTTGTTGCGATCTCTGAAAGTTGCTCACAAACTGAGCTGATTCACTAGATATAGCATATTGCTCCGTCGTATGTGAATCTGCACAAAGCTCACAAACACTTGTCCTCTGATGAACTCCATAGTTAGCTTGAGAATCGATCTTCATAAACAACGCCTTTAGTTGAGCGGCTATAGCTGTATCCACTTCAAGAACTCCTGCTACCTTGCCCTGTGGCAATCTTTGGGTTGGATACTGATATTCATTCGCAGCCATCATCTCAATTAGAGCATAAGCTTCCTCATAGCTCTTTGCCCATAATGCTCCACCTGATGCTGCATCGAGCATGGGTCTAGACTGTGCTCCTAAACCATTATAAAAGCAATTGATGATCATCCAATCAGGTATTCCATGATGAGGACACTTCTTAAGCATCTCCTTGTAGCGCTCCCAAACTTCACATAGAGATTCTCCCGATTGCTGTGCAAATTGAGTAAGGGCATTCCTCATTGCAGCTGTCTTCGCCATCGGGAAGAATTTAGTAAGAAATTTCTGAGCGAGATCCTCCCAAGCAGTGATAGAACTTGCTGGTAACCAACAATTAGCTTTATCCCTTAGAGAAAAAGGGAAAAGTCTCAGCTTCACAGCATCTTCAGAAACATTGTTGAACTTGAAGGTGTCACTAATCTCGATGAAATCCCTAATATGCATATTGGGATCTTCCGTTGGTGAACCCCCAAACTGGACAGAATTTTGTACCATCTGAATTATGTCAGGCTTGATCTTAAAGGTATGAGCTGCGATAGCTGGCCTGAAAATGCTAGACTAAATGTCATTGATCTTTGGTTGAGAATAATCCATCAAAGCTTTCGTATTTGCTGCTGGTTCTCCCATTGCAATGATAACTAGAGTACCTGTAACACACGACTAAAGTAAACCATGTAAGTAAAAGAGTCCGAGTCAATGAACTTTAACGACCACTGATGTCAAGAACATAAACTAAAAATTAACACCGATTCCCCGGCAGCGGCGCCAAAAACTTGTTAGGGCAAAAACACGCGCTAAAATTACACGCAAGTATACGCGATCACAATTAGTATAAGATATAGATCAGATTCGTTCCCACGGAGAATGGTTTAGGTTAATTTTAGTTATGCACTTATGCAATAGAGTATGGTTATCGTTCAATGCTAAGACAAGTAATAAATTGTGTTAATTATACTAATTAAACTAGCAGACATTGACTAAAAAAATAAAAGTGATTGAATTAACTATATGAGACAAATATGGGATTCTAACTTCATTACTACTTCAGTCAAAGTCATTGTTCTTAACCTTAGCATGCAATGGTGATGACAACTAATCAAATAATATGAAACTAGTAAATGCCAACTTTCGTTGTATGAATACCCTACTACCAGACATCCATAAAAGAGATAGAAGCTGAATAGACACCAATTATGTTGAGACCCTATATGTCTATAGAATTTGATAACATAAAGGTTTACTGCACAAGTTATCTATCGTGATTACATAGGGCAAGTAAGATGGTTAAAATTACCTATGAATAATGCATAATAAATATATGAACCTATGCTAGCATGGCAGGTTCTAAACCTCTATATTCATTGTCGCTTCAATAGAGATTAACACGTTATCTTATAAGTTCGCGATGCTCATAAGATGATTAAGCACAACAAATATTAGGATATCATACAATCACCACACACTAAGATATCGAAATAAATTAATTATTAAAATTCATAAGTAAATCCGTTAGAACCCCACGATAACGATTAGTTCATAACCGAACTCATCATCACCGTGGGTGTCGATGAAAGCATGATAATAAACAATATAAGAGTACTAGGGTTCAAGAAAAATTGAAACAAACATCCAAAGTATCAACTATATTGAAGAATATAAAAGTATTCTTCTCCGTAGTCGTCTCGTGCACTCTAGGTCTTCTTATTGCTCTTCTTGGTCTCTTTGTTGCTAAAAACGTATTTTTATTGATATATATAGGCTCCAGGATGACCAGAACTCTCAAAATCTTCAATTTTGACTAAAATCAAGATTCTAGTGCAGAAACAGGGCGCGCTACTTTCGGCCGCGGCCGCGCTGGAATAGTGATTTCTCCGCGGTGGCCTTTTGGAAATTTCTGACAATTCTTCTTTTGGCCGTAACATGAGTTTTGCTCGTCAGAATTAGGCAATTCAACTGCCCACGCGAACCTAACGAGATTATGTACAACTTGAGAATAGTCTAGATTTCCAATTCTGATCGCTTTTCAACATATTTGTTTGAAAAACTCATTTCTTCCTCCAACTACTGCCTGGAATGCAATAACACAAAAACACATCAAAAATACCAATAACTTGAGTACAAAAATACCAACTTAAGCCCGTAATGAAGCGTTCCAAGTAGATATAAAATCCACTTATCAGACGCCCCTCATCATTTTTGAGTTATGACATTCCAAGAGATTCAAAAGGCATATCCAGCCTTCGCTTCCAAGGAGAAGCATTCAAATACTGTAACTGCTCATCACCTTCATCATCTTCACTATCTGCATTCCCCATTAAGGCTTTCTTTAATGCATCAGACCTTAGCATTTGATCAAGTTCTGAAGTAACCACAGAACGACCAATTCCACTTCACTCATCATTATTAGTATGGAATTTCATGGCATTGAAAACATTAAAGGTCACATCCTTATCCAGTACTCGCATAGTGAGCTCACCCTTCTGCACATCAATCAAGGTTCGGCCAGTAGCCAAGAATGGTGTTCCCAAGATTAGGGGAATCTTTTTATCCTCCTCAAAATCAAGGATTACAAAGTCAGCAGAAAAGATGAGTTTATCCACCTTGACCAAGACATCCTCCACAATGCCTCGTGGATATGTAATAGAACGATCGGCCAACTGCAAGGACATAAATGTAGGTTTTGGATCAGGTAAATCCAACTTCTTGAAGACAGATTAAGGCATCAGATTGATGCTAGCTCCCAAATCACATAAACACTTGTTGAACGACAAGTTTCCGATGGTACAAGGAATAGTGAAGCTTCCTGGATCTTTAAGCTTTGGAGGCAACTTCTGTTGCAACACAACACTGCATTCCTCCGTAAGAGCAACGGTCTATAAGTCATCGAGCTTCACTTTCCGAGAGAGAATACCTTTCATAAACTTCGCATAGCTAGGCATCTGTTCAAGAGCTTCAGCGAAAGGTATGTTGATGTAAAGTTTCTTGAACACCTCTAGAAACTTAGCAAATTGTTTGTCCAACTTTTGCTTCTACAGCCTCTTAGGAAAGGAGGTGGAGGATAGGTCTGTTTCCCCCTGTATTACCCTCAGGAGGAGTGTGTTCCATGGTTTTCTTCCTGATTCCACTTCTGCTTCCTTCTGCACATCTTTTTCAGCCACTCTTCAGATTTCGAAGCTTTAGATTTTTCAGGATTCGCAACTTTTCCAGACCTCAATGTAATTGCCTTAACCTGCACTTTTGCTTCCTTCTTTCCTGGAACTTCTGTGTCACTAGGGAGTGTACCAGGTTGTCGATTCAGCAAGGCATTGGCAATCTGCCCAATTTGATTCTCCAAAGTCTTAATAGAAACCGCTTGGCTCTTGCACATGAGCCTCAACTCCTCCAACTCAGATTTTACGTAGATTGATTTGCACATTCATGTGGTAGTTGCTAAAGTTTGAGTTGTTGTCTTGGTGCATATTGCGGTTGTTGAAAACCAGGAGGGTTGAATTGTTTTGCTGCATACTGTTGATAAGGCTGTTGCACCACATTCTGATTGTTGCTCCAGCTGAAGTTAGGATGATTGCGGTTGTTGGGATGATAGGTGACTGGAACTGGTTGCTGCGACCTCTGAAAGTTGCTCAGGAACTGAGCTGATTCACTAGAAATAGCACACTGCTCAGTATCATGTGCACCAGCACAAAGGTCACAAACACTAGTGATCTGATTAACTCCATAATTAGCCAAAGAATCCACCTTCATCGTCAAAGCCTTAAGCTGAGCAGCTATAGCAGTAGTTGTATCCACCTCCAGAATTTCTGCTACCTTGCCTTGAGGTAGCCGCTGAGTTGGATTCTGGTATTCATTAGCAGCCATCAGTTCAATCAACTCATAAGCTTTATCATAACTATTATCCCATAAGGCTCCACCTGATGTTGCATCGATCATGGGTCTAGATTGTGCTCACAAGCCATTATAAAAGAAATTGATAATCATCCAGTCAGGCATCCCATGATGAGGACACTTCCTAAGCATCTCCTTATAACGCTCTCAAGCTTCAAATAAAGACTCTCCCGATTGCTGCGCAAACTGAGTAAGAGCATTTCTGATTGCAACTGTCTTTGCCATAGGGTTTAGTAAGAAACTTCCGAGCAAGATCTTCCCAAGTAGTGATAGAACCAGCTGGTAGAGAGTGTAACCAGCTCTTAGCCTTTTCCCTAAGAGAGAATGGGAAAAACCTCAGCTTAACAGCATCTTCAGAAACACCATTGAACCTGAAGGTGTCGCGGATCTTGATGAAATTCCTAATGTGAGTATTGGGATCTTCGGTTAAAGAACCCCCAAACTGGATTGAATTTTACACCATTTGAATCGTGCTAGATTTGATTTCAAAAGTATTACCCACGATGGCTGGTCTGACAATGCTAGACTTAATGTCATTAATCTTCGGTTGAGAAAAGTCCATCAAAGCTTTCAGATTTGCTACTGGTTCTCCCATTGCAACGATCGCTTCTTCTTCAACTTTCACCTCAATAAATACTTCTTCTACTACTACAACTTCTTCCTCCGCTTTATCCAGTATTCTCTTACGAGATCGAGAATGTGTTAGCATAAATGCTCTCTAGAGTACCTGGAACACAAACAAGCAAAACAACTAAGTAAAATATCCGAGTCAGTGAACTTTAACGACCACTGATGATAAGCATATAAACTAAAAATAAACACCGAGTCCCCGACAGCGGTGTCAAAAACTTGTTAAGATGAAAACACGCGCTAAAATTACACACAAGTATATGCGTTTGCAAGTAATATAAAATTCTTTCTAGTTCGTTCCCACAAAGACTGGTTTAGGTTAATTTCAGAATGTGCACCTATGCATCAATGTATGATTATCACTCAATTCTAAGACAAGTAACAATTTGAGATGTTTTATAACTAAGATTAAACTAACACGCAAATAACTAAGAGATTAAAGTGATTGAATTAATTATATGAGATAAACATGTGATTCCAACTTCATTAAATACTTCATTCAAAGTCATTGTTCTTAACCTTAGCATGCAATGGTGATGACAACTAATCGGATAACACGAAACTAGTAAACACCAACTTTCGTTGCACGAATACCCTACTACCAGACATCCACAAAAGAGATAGAAGCTGAATAGACACCAATTATGTTGAGATCCTATATGTATATAGAATTTGACAACATAAAGGTTTACTGCGCAAGTTATCTATCGTGATTACATAGGGCAAGTAAGATGGTTAAAATTACCTATGAATCATGCATAACAAATACATGAACCTATGCTAGCATTGCAAGTTCTAAATCTCTATATTCACTGTCCCTTCAATAGAGATTAACACGCTATCTTATAAGTTCGCGGTGCTCATAAGATGAATAAGCACAACAAATACTAGGATATCATACAATCACCACACACTAAGATATCGAAACAAATTAACTATTAAAATCCATAAGTAAATCCGTTAGAACCGTGTGATTTGTTCATAACCAAACTCATCATCACCGTGGGTTCTGATAAAAGCATGGTATATAAAACTAAGTCTTTATAAACTGAATAAATAAACAAAGTATATTAACAAGAGTAATAGGTTCAACAATAAAGAAAACGAGCATCCAAGATTACAACTTAAGCAAAGAATCACAAGTAAAACAAGTTCTTCTTCTCTTTTATTGTATTGTGCTATTAGGTCTTCTTCTTGTCTTCTCCTTGCTCTCTGTTTTGAAAAACATCCTAAAAAATTCATCATATAGTAGCCCAAATCGACCAGAAGTCTAGCAGACTAGTATTCTATTAGAAAACAGGATTCTGGTAAAACGACCTGGCGCGGCCGCCCTGGGATCCGGCGTGGCCGCTCTGAGTATGGCGCGGCCGCGCTGAGCTTCTGGAAAAATTATTATTTGCTTCTTTTCTTGACTGCAACTGATGGTTTCTTCGCACACTCGACCAAGACTTCATCCTTAAACTCTTCCAAGCATACATCATGCAATTTCCAGCCTTTCTTCCTAGTTATGCCCTGAAATACAAAATACTACAAAAATACACCAAATACACAAGCAACTTGAGTACAAAACACCAATTCGAGCCTATATGAAGCGTTCTAAATGGACATAAATGCCACTTTACAGTTAAACCCCACCAAGTGTGCTTTTGGTGTTGGGTCTGGAATTTTTTTTTGGTCACATGGTCTTTGAGAGGGAAATAGAGGCCAGCCCCGATAAGATCAAAGCCATCTTGGACATGGAGCCACCATGTTCCATCAAGGATGTTCAGAAGCTGACAGGAAGAATCGCAGCTCTTGGGAGGTTCATCTCCAAGTCTGGAGACAAATGTCTGCCCTTTTTTAGAACCCTTAAGAAGGTAAATAATTTTGAATGGGCAGCTGAGAGCCAAGAGGCCTTTGAATAGCTAAAGAAATACATAAATGAAGCCTCGTTGCTGGCCAAACCAAGTACGGAGGACACCCTTTATATGTACCTAGCGGTATATGAACAAGCCGTGAGTGCAGTCCTCATAAAGGAAGAACAGAAACTCCAGAAGCCTGTATACTATGTAGGCAAGGTGCTCCACGGAGCAGAGTTAAACTACTTAACCACAGAGAAGTTTGCACTTGCCATCATCATAGCCTCCAGGAAGTTGAGGCCATACTTCCAGGCTCACAAAATCGAAATCCTGACAGACCAACTCTTGAGGAACATTCTTCATAGCCCGAAGGCCAGTGGAAGACTCATCAAGTGGGCAATTGAGTTAGGAGAATTTGATATCAAGTACAAGCCTCGAACGACCATCAAGGCTCATGCCTTAGCAGACTTCGTGGTCGAATGCACCATTAACGACCAAGAAGTCGGGGGGCAAGAGATAGTAACCCCATAAAGAGGAGAGAAAGAAAAGGATAAAGAAGCGACCCTGAAAGAGTATTGGGTTCTCCATTTTGATGGAGCATCCAAAACAAAATCTAGTGATGCATGCCTAGTCTTGAAAATCCCCGATGGGTTCATGATTGAGTATGCTTTGAAGTTGGACTTCCCAACTACGAACAACAAAGCAGAATACGAATCATTGATAGCCGACTTAGGCTTGGCTAGAGCCGTGAGGGCCAAAAAACTGAAGGTCTGTGGAGACTCAAGACTTGTAGCTGCTCAAGTCAATGGAGCGTTTGAGACCAAAGATGATACTATGGCCAAGTACCTGAGAGTCGTGAAAGTAATACTGACTCGGTTTGATGAATGGTACGCAAAACATGTCCCGAGAGAGGAGAACACTACGGTTGATGCCCTATTCCAGTTCGCCTCGTACGAAATCGAAAACTATCCGAGAATTATCTACTTCCAGGTCATGAAGACCACCACTATACATGTCATAATTCTGATAGCACCGGTCGGTGTGGCAAGTTGTTCGATAGACCCGATCAAAAGCCATATTGAGACTGGATGGCTCCAGACGATGCCCAGGAGGCATGCAAGCTGTTAGTGAGAGCATTGAGATATTCGTTGATTGAAGGCCTTCTCTATAAAAGGTCTTTTGTTATTATGTATCTGAAGTGCTTGAGACCTCTCGAAGCAGAGGAGGTGTTTAAAGTAGCCCACGAAGGGATTTGTGGACAACACTTGGGGGGGAGGGCCCTCGCTCACAAGATAACTTGATTGGGATTCTACTGGAAACTATACTAGCCGATGTAATGGCTTATGTGAAGAAATGTGACAGGTGCCAGAGGCACACTCCAATAGTATGATAGCCCTCAGAGAGGCTTACATCTATCAGCATACCCATCCCTTTTCTAATGTGGGGAATGGATATACTTGGACCATTTTCTATAGCATCAGGACGAAGGAAATTCATTGTGGTAGCCATAGACAACTTCACAAAGTGGATTGAAGCTAAGGCACTAGCCAAGATAACCACCAAGAAAATTGCTCAATTCTTCTAGGAGAATATGATATTCCGATTTGGAATCCCACACATCCTCGTCACAGATAATGGGCGACAATTTGATAATGCAGAATTCAGAGAGTACTGTGATGATAATAGCATAGAGCTTTGCTTCACCTCAGTTGCACACCCACAAGAAAATGGAAAGTGGAAGTTGCTAACAGAATCATTCTTGATGGACTTAAGAAAAGGGTCGGACACTCCAGGAATACTTGGGCAGACGAATTGCTGCCTATACTATGGGCATATCGTACTACCTGCAAAGTAACAACTGAAGATACCCCATTCATGCTGGCTTACGGAGGCAAGGTCGTGGTGCCCCCTGAGGTCACAGATGGATCCCCTAGGATCGAAGCTTATGAACCAGAGACCAATGAAGAAGGCATGAGACTTGCTATTAATCTCATCGACGAGGTTAGAGATGAGGCCAATGCCCGCAATACAGAGCATCAATGAAGAGCCTCCCTCTATTACAATAGAAGGGTTAAGGAAATGTTCTTTCAGCAAGGAGACTTGGTTATAAGAAAGATTAAGGCATCGGGAGTCAGGGAGAGAGAAAAGCTAGCCCCTACTGGGAAGTGCCTTATAAGGTCAGGAAGACATTATGTAGATGATCCTACAAGTTGGAGATCCTGAACAGTGACGAAGTGCCCTGCACTTGGCACGCTTCAAACCTGAAGGTTTATTATATTTAGGAAGTTTGTGATATGTTCCTAGTACTTAGTATTAAGCTTATGAATAAGGTCGACGAAACCATTTTATGTTAGGGTTGAACCCGTTTCTCAGAGATATTATCTATTAATGCGAGTTTAAGTCTATCATCTTGTCTACCAATTTATTTAAGTACGAGCATCTAAAAAATGCAAGTCCCGAATGACCAAATGTGAAAATAAAAGACAAGTATGAAATCAAATCAAATAAAATACATGGATAAAGATCCCGAAGGATCATAAGTTAGGTCCTGAATGACCAATAGGATAAAATCCAATATAATCCAAAAAAACAAAGTCTGCAAATATAAGCCACATGCGGTGAGTCTCGGGCACAGACCCGGAGGCCCGTCCGGAGGGGTCTAAAACAGGTAACTCTTAGGGGTAATAGAGGAGACTCGGGTCGACCATGTCCAGATACATGCTATGAACATATATAAATCCGCTCTTCCAACCTAAATCCAGGTTAACAGGGCGCATCTCATCTTCGTGCTCATCCATTATCTTGGTAAATGATGAGGATCTATGGTATGAGTCCACGAGCTTTTTCCACCCATTCTTTCTTTTCTCCTTCACTTTAGAGCACTTCCTCTCAAGGCAGCAATCTTTCCCTCCACTTCATGGGCTTTAGACTCCCATTCGTCCGAAGAGATCTTCATTTTGTTCATTGAGGTCTGCAGTGCTGCGTAGTCACTTCTCATCTTTATGCTCTGAGTGGAGGACGCGACGAAGTAAGCATTGGCCTGGCAAGGAGAATATAAAATAGAGTTATGAAAAGTGTAAGCCAGAAGGGATGAGTCCCCAAGCACAAGACATAGCCGACTAGACACTCTTGGCCTGTAGAAGGTCCTGCCCCGAGGCGGACCAGCTTTGGCCGACAAGCATGAAATGGGGCCTTTTGCCAAGCAGAACCTCCTGTAAGGGTGGTTCCTATAAAAAATTTTAAGTTCTAAAAGAAGTGCACTTAAACGAAAGTTTATACAAGTTAAAATATACCTGATACAAGGCTTGAGCCTGATATCTCGGCTTTAAATAGTTTCTCACTAGAGGAGACAAACAGAAGGTCGGGAGGAGTAACAAAGTTCTTCTACCATTCGAGGGGATGGGCTCGGACTACTGAGCACCGAGTCATTGGTGGAGATACCCCAAGAAGGTTCCTAAGGGATTCTTGCACTCCAGTTGAAGTCTTTAGTCCTCTTCTAACCGAATTCAGATGCTTCACGGAAAGCAGAAATCTAAGGGACACGGTTCGCTTGTTTGGCTGCATCCCGAGCCATTCTTCCTGTGACCACATCGCTCTTGTTGACCACAGTATCAAGAGCCTCAGCAGCTGAAATAAGATGAAAAGAAGGCAGATATAAGAATAAACTTGTACAAAGTTGAAGTGGGATAAAAATAAATACCCTCTTTAGAGAGGCTGCTAATGCCAGCCTCGACAAGCTTAGTTTCCGTAATGAACTCCCAAAAGGGGGTTCTCCCGTCATCATTAATAAGGAGGTCGTGGGCAAGAAGCTCAGCATCCGAAAGGTTGAGTATGTAGTGACAACTGTTAACCAGAACTGTTGAAGTCACGTCTGAAGTACACCTCGCAGTATCCACCCTTCTATTCTAAGACCACAAACATCTTATTCCAGTTGTGGTTTGAGTCATCAAGAGAACTCGTGATCACTATGTGAGGAACATGAGGTCTATGTTGTATCACGACCCGGCCAGGTCAGTTAAGAGGAGATGCTTTTATCATGAAGATGCTTCGGAACATTGTTACGCTCAATGGGATGCCCAATTCATGGCACCTCACTATGAAGAGAATGATAAAAGCCCACCCGTTGTGGTAAAGCTGACATGGATGGATCTTGAGCTCGTCCAGAAGCCTCGGGATAAAGGGGTGTGGTAGAAACCTTAGCCCAGACTTCAGGGCTGCCTTGTAAACAAATAGTCTCTGGGGACTGAGATTGCAAGCCTTTTCACTAGGCTTAGCCTTACGAACCTCTAAACATTTAGGCCAAGGGTAACCCGACCTGATCTCTTCAACATCCCCTTCACAAAGCATACTCCTATGGTGGAACGCATCAAAATGGACAGTACTTGGGTACTCGTCTGCCCTTTCATCCAGCATGCTCTTTAGACTGTTAGAACAACGGTTAATAGAGAAAGGGAAAACAAGAGTTATACCTTACATAGAGCAAATTGTAGCCCTCTTGTGCATGGCCTCCTTCATGGAGAGAGAAGATCTGCTAGGACCTTGACCTTGAGACATCTTTGAAAAGCTTGAAAAGTTGGGAGCTTGAGAAAGGCTTGAGAGAATTTGAGAAGTTGAGAAATGAATGTGTGAATGAAAATGAACACTTCTCATCTTCTTTTATAGGGAAAGAGCTACCTGCTACAACAGGTCGTAACTCTACCTGGTTCGCATTAGCAGGTACCTCTCGAAAGAATACCGGAAATGGTGGAGAAAGTGACCAAAAAATTAGAAGAGATGACATAATAACCAAAAAAACAATGCAGGACACCGCTTACCGTATTAGTCCTCCGATAAAATCTTGGATGAGACTAAAAACAAGTCATTAGTCTTAGCTAAGGGTAGATTTCGCTAATCACCATGATTAACAAAGCTTATGAAGATTAGAGCAAGATTAGGTTCTCAGATGGACATGATTAGGTTCTTCATGACTGATTAGACTACCCTGCAGGAGACCCCCAAGACCTACTAAGAGTAGGCCTGGCGGACCAGGCTACAAATGAAGCCTTGGGGCCTACCATGAGCCTCTATAAGATAGCCCGAAGGGCCCCAAGTCCTACAAAAAGTAAACCTGACCGACCAGGCTATAAATGAAGTCTTGAGGTTGACCAGGAGCCTCTGTAGGATAGCCCGGAGGGCCCCAAGTCCTACCAAGAGCTAATCTGGCCGACCAGGCTACAAATGGAGCCTTGAGGCCGATTTGGAGCCTCTGTAGGAGAGCCCTGAGGCCTACCAAGAGCAGACCTGGCCGACCAGGTCACAAATAAAGCTTTGAGACTGACCAGGAGCCTCTGTAAGAGAGCTCTGAGGCCTTCTGAAGTTGTTCTAGTTGCCCTCCTGTAAATTGTTTTGCGAATTCGTAAAAAAAATTATCCTCCAATGAAAACAAGTTTCGCGAAGACTAGGACGTCCATAAGAACGAGTTCCGTAAAGATTAGAGCTTCATCGAGAACACATTCGTGAAGAGTAAGGCGTTCACTATAGCAAGTTCGGAGAACTTTTCCTTCCGGCCGACCAGACCACCATGAGAGTGGCCCCAAGGCCTATCAAGAGCAGGCCTGACCGACAAGGCTATAAATGGAGCCTTGAGGCCGACCAGGAGACTCTGTAGGAGAGCTCTGAGGTTTTTTGAATTTTTTTCGGAGACCCTCATGTAAAATCTCTTGGAAAATTTCTTGGAAAGGATGACTCTCAGCGGAAATAAGTTTCGTGAAGAGAAGAACATCTACGAGAACAAGTTCGTTGGAGTATAGAACATCCTATAAAACAAGTTCGAACAAGTTTAATGAAGTACATGACATCCTACAAAATAAGTTCAATAGAGTACAGAACGTTCAGTAGAACGAGTACAGAACGTTCAGTTGAATGAGAATAGAACGTTCACTGAAACAAGGATAGAAGAACCACAAGGGAATCTAGGACCACCACGAGATTAATTTCATGAATGATCCAGAGCAAAAACAGCCTAGCAGAATACATGAAGGGCTAGAGTCCGGGTAGAAGGTTCTGCAAAAAAATTTTGAACAAACAACTCTGGCCAGCAGGGAACAGGATGTCCTGCCCCTAGCCGACTAGGCCTGGACGAGCAGGTTTCAATGAAGCCCTTAGGCCGAGCAGGACCTCCTGCAGGCTGCCCTGCAGGAGGTCCTACAAAGTCCCGGCGACCCCCATGCGAAATATTTTAATTTTTTTTACAAAAATGGGAAAAATAGAAAAAATTCGATTTTTTTTTAAATTTTCAAGATTTTAAGATTAGCCCCGATTTGGGCCTATTAGTGAGATTTAGCCCTAATTAGGTCCGATTAGTGTATATTACACGTAATTAACCCGGATTAGGGGAATTTAGTGACTCGTGTGATGAAATTAGCCCCGATTAGGGTCGTTTAACCTATTCACTCACGTGATTAGTGTCAATTAAGGATAATTAATGTCTTATGCATACTAATTACTCCTGATTAAGACAAATTAGCCCCGATTAGGGCAGAGTAGCCTCGATTAAGGCCGATTGATGTATTCTAGCTTAAAATTAGGCTATTTTAAGCCTAGTTAATAGCCTGTACATGGAAATTAGCCCCGATTAGGGCCGATTAACCCCGAATAAGGCATGTTAGCCGCTTTCACCCTGTAATTAACCTTGACGGAGGTTAAGGGGTGATAAATGTCCGCTTTTTAGTCCTGATTGTGTTAAACACTATCCAATTAGCCTGTGAAAAGGCCTTAAGTGTGTATAATTGCACTATATAAGTCATGGTAAACATGTAGGTCACTTTATAATTTACGATAAAATGGCAACACCCATGAAGGGCCGACACCCATGAAGGGCCAATACCCGAGAAGGGTCAAAAGTATCCCGAGTCGCGAAAAGACCATTAGAACTTCCACGAAAACTCGAGCAGTATTCGCGGAAGTTGGGGGAAAATGATATGGATAGAAAATATATCCTAAAGACACATTAAATGTCACATTAAGTACACTTGGGATTCTTGTTTAAAGTATAGTACAGTCATGTCAGGTCCAAACTCGTAGCAGACTCAAGATGACCCATGTAGTCAAGGCCCACCAACAGAGGTCGTCAAGGTCCACGAACATAAGTTGTTCACGGACTAGGCCTAATACGGCTGGAAGAGCAGAGACACGCGTCCAAAACAAACTCAAAGTCCTACACAGAAGATTATGGAGTTCCTTCCCTTATAGGACTCATAATCACTATCTAAGTTGGAGACTTATCCACCAAGTCTCCCAATACAAGTCTAACACTAGACTCACCTCTATATAAAGGGCTTTACCCCTCAACCTAGAACTACGTTTTTGGCTTAATTCTCTACCACACGGATACGTAGGCATCTTGCAAGGACCGATAGTCCCGAACGCGAGAGCATCCATTAAAACTCGAAACTCACAAACCCTAGCATTAATTACTAACACACTCTAGTTTTTATTCCACAACACTAAGTACGTGATATGATTATAATTCATCAAAATTTTCAATTTCATGCTTTTTTTGTAAAATTTTTGTGAATGGATATTTAAGGATTATAAATTATTTTACTCCATGTTTATTTTGTTATGTTAGAGGATATGATTATAATCACCTCTGATACTTGATGGGGGGAGTTATTATTTAATCCCCTTTAACAAGTTATTTTTTAAAGAATTATAATTTCCTTCATTGTTATCCCATGTGAAACAAACATAGATTGAAAAATTTAAAGAATAATATTCCAATCCTATGACTATCCCTTAAAACAAACTAAAAATAAAATTTTAAATGATTATATTTTAATCCTGATCTTATTCATTTTAAAATATAATTATTTAATCCGTCGGATTAATAATAATGAGATTAGTTATCCCCAAATTATTATCCGGGGATTATAATCTCATTAAAGAAAAATGTGTTATTATTATTTTAATAATAATTATTATTATTATTTTATGAGCTACATATAAATATATCAGTTATAATAGATATTTATTTTATTAGGTTAAGTTAAATGGTCAAATAAGAACCCAATTAGATTTTAATATATTGTATAAACCTATTAAGTGATACCCAATATCAGGCCCAGTCAAATTATAATTAGAGATTTAATTAGGTGGTATATTAAAATGGTATAGTCTCCAATATATCAAGTACATTACATGACTTATCTTCTACCCATCAGAGAGCTATTAAGAAAATCTAAGGAGTACTTGGTCGAGGAAGACAATAATTAAGAACATTATACAGATTCAGATATCGTCATAATTATCGTATTATGAATTTAGGTACGCTTTTGTCTTCGGTTTAATTTGGATAATTATATATGATGATTATGGTCATTGTCTCTATTTTAGAGAATTATGTGTTTATAGCATTGTTAGATTCTATCAATTGGTATTAGAGCCTCTTCATATTTAATTATTGGATATTGATTCGAGCAATTTTGGATACATGTTATTTTGATTCTTTGGATTATTGTTTTCTGAGATCTTGAAGTTACGGTCTGTTATGGTTCACTAAGTGATTTCATAATACTTGACCATAATATGGTTATTAATTGGTTACAATGTATGGATTTAGAACTAAGACTTAACAATTATGTTGTGGTTTGCTATTAAATTTTATTAACATGGTATACTATTACATATGATTAAATGATGTTGACTTAGTAATTCACAATTGGCGATGTACCATCTGGTGCTGCTGTGTAGATAAGATTTTATCGACATATTAGTTTAATATTATTGTTTATGAATTAAGTGCCTTCAAGCAAGTATTCGTTAGTCATGAATTTATGTGTCCTTTACATATAAATTTAATAAAATTTTGTTCTTTACCGGTCGATCACAAGGTTGCCCAGTTTTAACATTTCAAGGTCTCTTCTTGGGTGGAGCAATTTAGATGTACAGTAGGATATTGCGCTTATATATTTTGGTTAGTAAGCTGCACGTAAAGAATATATTATATTTGTGGGTTTAATTTTTTTATTATTGATAAATTATTTTTAACTTATTTATTTAAGTGGTCAAATATATTTTAAGTTAATTGATTGAAGCAATATGTCGCCAAAGTGACATCTTTTGTGTAGATTGATTAATTTAAAATTATTATTACGACGCTATAATATTTAATTTTATACAAATTTATTGGCCCAAAGGAAGGTAATATTTGGCCAAAATTAAAATATTATTGTGATAATAAGTATGTAACAATATCAAGTTTTTTCATTTGAATAATAAGTCGGTCCAAAGAAAGAGATATTATTTGACAGAAATTAATTGTTAATACTTGATTATTGCGTGGGGTACCAATTGTAAATTAAATTTCTGTTCAAAGACTAAAATTTAATGTTGCGCTAGGTATCTTGTGATGGTGTTGCCAATATTTAAAATTTATCACATTATTAAATATACTATTTTTGAGCATTATGTTTTATATTTGTTTTCTATTTCAGTTACTACTAGTGTTAATTCTGCTTCCGCTCAATTGAGCATGATTCCAATGTTGAATATGACAAGCCATTTACGTGAAAAGAGAATGTTCAGATCATTCTTTGATGTATGGATCTTGACCTTGCGCTAAGGAAAGACCAACTAGTTCCCACTACGGATGATCCCAAAATGGATCAAAATTGAGAAATGGGAACACTCTAATCGCATGTGTCTGGAGATCATAAATCGAACGATTTTAACTGGCTTTCGGGGCTCTATTGCTGAGAGCACAAGTTCCAATAAGTTCCTCTATAAAATTAAGCAATATTTTGCTGAGAATGAGAAAGCGGAAATGAGTAATCTTCTGTCAAAACTCGTGACCATGAAGTATAAAGGAAAGGGGAATACATCATTGAGATGTCTAATATTTCCGGCAAACTCAAGGAACTAAAGTTACAACTTTCAGATGAGTTACTTGTCCACTTAGTTCTTATTTCTCTGCTCCTCAGTTTGGACACTTTGTGGTGAGTTACAATACTCAAAAGGAAAAATGGATTCTTAATGAGCTCATTTCACACCGTGTACAAGAGGAAGAGAGGGTTTTGCGAGAGAAGACTGAGAGTGCTCACTTGGAATCAAGCTCCCATGACAAGAAACAGAAGAAAGGTAAAGATATTGGAAGTGGAAAATCCAAGCATCAATTGTAAGAAAAGCAGGATAAGGAAACAACCTGCTACTTTTGTAAGAAGGCTGAACACATGAAGAAAGAATGTTCCAAATATGTTGTTTGGCGTGTGAAGAAGGGTAAGATTTCTGTCTTTGTTTGTTTTGAAGTTAATTTGGCTTCTATACCTAAGGATACTTGGTGGGTATATTCTGGTGCTACTACTCACATAAGTGTATCTATATAGGGTTGCATGTGGAGCCGACCACCAATTGATGCCGAAAGATTCATCTATGTGAGCGACGGTAATAAATTTTTAGTTGAAGCTGTGGGAACATTTAGATTATTATTAAAAATTGGTGTTTATTTAGATTTATTTGAGACATTTATTGTACCGTCTTTTATACGAAATCTTATTTCTATTTCTTGTTTGGATAAGTATGGTTACACTTATTCTTTTGGAAATAATAAAGTGTGTTTTTCTTCAATAATGAAGTGTGTTTCTCTTTGTATTCAAATGTGGTTGCTTATATGCTTACGATTGTTGTTTTTAATAATGAAATTTTGCAATCGAGTGCAAGAGGTACAAAGTGTAAGTTAACTGAGAATTCTGCTATGCTGTGGCACAAGCGATTAGGTCATATCTCTAAACATAGAATTCAGAGGCTTGTGAATGATAGAATTCTCGATCCCTTAGATTTAAGTGACTTTCAAGTCTATGTGGAATTCATTAAGGGAAAATAAACAAACTCGAGAAAGTTAGGTGCCAATAGAGCTACAAGTATCTTTGAACTGATTCATACTGATATATATGGACCATTCCATACGGCCTCTTGGAACGCTCGACGGTATTTTATCACTTTCATAAATGATTACTCTAGGTATGGTTACCTATACTTGATACATGAGAAGTCACAAGCTATGTATGTATTTAAAGAATATAAAGTTGAAGTTGAACTTCAGCTAAATAATAGTATTAAAGCTGTTAGATCTGATCGTGGTGGTAAATACTAAGGTAGATATGATGGATCAGGTGAGCAATGTCCATGACCCTTTGATAACTTCCTAAAGGAGTATGGAATTGTCCTTCATTAAACTATGCTAGGAAAACCAAATATGAATGGTGTTGTTGAGAGGCGAACCCGTATTCTTAAAGATATGGTGAGAACTGAGAAGTATGATAATTCATTCTTCCTTTCCCGAGTCACTTTAGGGAGATGCACTAAAGACTGCAATTTATATCCTTTATCGGGTTCCAACTAAACAGTGGCCGAAACCCCTTACAAACTTTGGACTAAGAAAATACGTAGTATTAAGCATCTACATGTTTGGGGTTGTCCAGCTGATGCAAGGCCATATAGTCCAAATGAAAAGAATCCGGACTCTTGGATGGTCAGTTGCTATTTTGTTGGTTATCCGGAACGTACTCGCGGATTTAAGTTTTATGATCCCGTTACTAGATCTTTCTTTGGGACTGATAATGCAAGATTTTTTAAGGATGTTGATTTTGGGAGGGATGATATAGGTAAAAGTATTATCTTTGAAGAAGATAGTCATGATCTTATTTATGACTCTGCCGAGAGCAATGATCAGATTATGGTACCTATCATTGTTCAAGGCCCTCTAGTTCAATACAACACTGAAATTTTCCATGAGGAACCAATTGAGCAAACTTAACAATCTCATGAATCACAAGAAGTGCAACTAAGGATATCTGCTAGAAAGCGAAGGAGCGTAATTCTAGATGATTATGTTATTTTTCTACAAGAACATGAAGATGGAATTGACATTGGGGAAGATGATCCTGTGAATCTTCAACAAGTCATGCGGAGTCCTAACTCTCAAAAGTGGATTGATGCCATGAATGAAGAGTTGCAATATATGAAAGACAATGATGCTTGGGATCTTATCGAGTTGCCTAAAGGCCAAAAACTTATTGGTTGCAAATGGGTATTTAAAACCAAAAGGGATTCGAGTGGTAACATCAAAAGATATAAGGCTCGTATAGTCGCTAAAGGATTCGCTCAAATAAAAGGTATCGACTACAATGAGACTTTCTCTCCGATTTCCACGAGAGACTCATTTAGAATTTTTATGGCACTTGTGGCTCATTATGATCTAGAGATACATCCGATGGACGTAAAGACGGCGTTTCTCAATAGAAATATTGACGAGATAATTTATATGGTGCAACCAGAAAACTTTGTCATTGGATATCTGAAGACTTTGGTTTGTAAATTGAGGAAGTCCATCTATGATCTCAAGCAGGCTTCTCGTGAATGGTATCACAAATTTCATCATGTTATCACATCATATGATTTTGAAGTGAACTTGGTGGAACATTGTGTATATCACAAGTTCAGTGGGAGCAAATTTATCTTTCTTCTTTTATACGTTGATGACATCTTACTTGTTACTGATAATATAGGCTTATTACACTATACCAAGAAATTTCTCACTAGTCAGTTTGAGATGAAGGACCTTGGTAACGCCTATTTTGTATCAAGAATTCATATACATCGAGATCGCTCTCGAGGTATTCTTGGATTGTAACAAAAGAGCCGTATCGAAAAGGTCCTGGAAAGGTATGACATAAAAGATTATGCACCAATGGATACATTCGTGTCTAAGGGAGACAAATTTAGTTTCAAACAGTGTCCCAATAATGAATTTGAGATAAGGGAAATGCTAAGGATACCATATGCATCGACAATGGGAAGCCTAATATTTGCTCAACTTTGTACTCATCCTGACATATCATTCACTGTTGGAATGTTGGCAAGATATTTGACTAATCCGAGAATGGAGCAATGGAAAGCAGTGAAACGAGTCTTACGATATTTGAAGAAAACAAAAGATTATATGCTCACATACAGGAAATCAGATCATCTAGAAATCATTGGATATTCAGATTTTGACTTTGGAGGATGCAAAGATGAAAAAAAAATCTACTACGGGCTATATTTATCTACTGGCTGATGGAGCAATTTCATGGAGGTCTGCCAAGAAGACGCTCATAGCTTCATCCACCATGGAAGTTGTAACAACCCGCACTTCCGGACTATTAATTCTAAATCAAAACTAATTCACAATACAATTATTAATCCAAAATTCAATTATAAAAGTGACTATAAGAAATCGCGGCTAAAAGCGGAAATCCAAAAGTCAATATACTTCAATTCTAAGTCTTCTAACTTCAATGCTATCTAACTCGAATCTTAGGCGAAACCTGAAATTATAAGTAATGAGCCACACAACCCAGCAAGAAACTAATCGATCTAACTAGTTGGCCAAGTAACACATACACATATAACAAAATACGATAATCTATACGATATGATATATGAAACAAACACTTTCGACACACACTCTTATTCTTATTCGATATACACAATACACATAACACATAACACATAAACAATAATAATTCAAAATCCATAATTCATGCCACATCCACTACAAAGCGGTGATAAGGTTCTCAAATTTTCAGAAAACTGCCACTACAACCCGGTGACTACGGTCCTAATTTCTTATTCGATATTTTCACAAATCATGGCACAAATCAGAGATCCAAAATTATCATTTAGACACCACACATGTACATCGATACATATTATATAACACATAATACTTTCAAATATATCATCACTTAGCCGATATTTTGATAATCAAATATAAACGCATAACATACAATTTGAAAACACTAGCTAGATTGATCGAAAACTTACCTCGAAACCTGACCAGATATGAATTTACCCTTTTTGACCCTATAAACGATATTTTCTTGGAAAACACGAAACACAAAAGTTGAAGGGAACAAAAAGACCTTTCCTAAAAGTCCAGAATCAATAAATTTGACACATTATTTTTTTCACTACCGGTATCCTTATTTTCAACTTCTCTCCATCTTGAAGCTTCACACGTTTTGCAAAAATCCAGTTTTTCATTTTCACCCCAAAATAACATGCAGTCATTTGGACAAGCATGTATTTTTTGGTAGTCCAGACCTAGATCTTTAATCATACCCTTTGCAGCATTAAAAGAGGATGGTACATTGCAATTTGGGAAAACTTCCTTAATCAACTTAAGCAAATCGCTAAATGCTGACTCACTAAATCCGTGAATACACTTTAGTTGGTAGAGCCTAACTATGAAACTTAATCGAGTGAACTTAAGACACTCAGGATACAAAGGCTGCCCACCCTCCTCAACAAGCCGGTAAAATTTTTTTGCATCGTCATCAAGTCCCTTTCTAACTCCATGTTCACTATCATTATTACAATTCTCATATGTGTTACGTATCATTGCCTCTAACTCATCTGCTAAACCCATACCTATATCACTGTCCATGTTATCATCGACATCATTATTCTTATGGTTTGACACTTCATAAATCCATTCAGTGGACTGTGGACAAACACCATTGCAGATGAGATGTTCCTTTATAACGCTTTCACCATACCAATAACGATTACTACACTTTCTACAAGGACATTTCAACTCATTTCCTGATGCATATTCAGAAAATGCATTTGTAATAAAAGCTTTAACCCCCATCCTATATTTATCACTATATCTTGGAAGTGTTACCCATTTTTCTCCTTCAACATCCATTCTCTACATGATTATTCAACAAAAAATAAATTAAACAAACAAACAGTACTTTATTATGCTTGACAGGTCGTTAACACAAAATATGACAACAAATATTCAAAGAGTTATACTAGCAGGGCATAAACACAAATTTAGAACAAATTCAACTAACATCATAAAACAGGGCATAAACACAAATTTAAAACAAAAAGCAGAGCTCATAAATTTAAACTAACAAGAAACCCAAAAATTATACTAGATCATAAAAACTCTCAAATAACAGAGCACACACACAAATTTCAGAGCCTTCACACAAATTTCAGTAAGAAAAAAATTTAAAAATGAGTAACAGCAAGAAAAATCTAACCTTCAAATTAAATAACAGCTTTAGCTATTTATAAAAATAACCTTCAAATAACCTGCCAAAATGCATGTCAAAAAATAAATGTGGGCTATATATACATATATATACATATAATCAACAACTTCTAATGCAACTTCTATATGAATCAATTTAATCTATAATCGATTTTACCTCTAATCAATTAAATGTATTATACCTCAAATCGATTTTAGGTATCATCAATTTTAACACAAAGATGAGTATCGAGAGAGAGAGAGAGATGAGTATAGAGAGAGATGAGTATCGAGAGAGAGAGAGAGAGATGAGTATAGAGAGAGATGAGTATCGAGAGAGAGAGAGAGATGAGTACCTGTGCTGTGAGAGAGCGAGAGAGATAGAATAGTTGTGAGAGGGTGAGAGAGATAGAATAGCTGTGAGTGAGAGAGATAGAATAAATTTTGGTACTAATTTTGCCCGCCAATCTAACCCGCCTAAATATTTCGGTCAATTTGACCAAAAGTGTAACTGCTATTGTAACATATTTTAAACCGTGTTGCAATAGCTTATTTGTTTATAATATTATTTAAAAAGCATTAAATCACTGCAACACTTTCCTATCTTATGCAACATATTATAAAACATTGCAACAGATAAGCAACTATTTGACCTACAGCAACACTTTATGCAACAGAAATGTACTTGGGGCTTGCAATAGCCAATATATGGTGTAGTGTACGATGAATTAACTACGAATTTTACAAAATTACTGAATTTTGTATAGAAAAGCCCTACGAATTTTAATGATAAAAATAAGGAATACGAATATGATGTATTTATAACAATACAAAACCCTATTTCTTAACCTACAAGTTATCCATATTAGAATCTGATTCAAATTTTAGGCCCATTAACTAATTTAATTTTAAATCCTAGTCTTTGTCTAATTTAAATCCTTTTAATTCTATTATTCTATTATTAATCTAATTTTACAAATTACGGGATATTACAGCTGCAGACTATATAACATGTTTTATGGCATCCAATAAACTTTATGGCTGTTAAACTTTGTCACTGGTTTACGAATCCTTTATGGTGTAGAAAGACCATTAAAAATATTTTATGATAATAAATCAGCAGTGAAGTATTCTAATAACAACAGGAGCACTAGTGAAGCAAAACATATAGATATTAAGTTCTTAGTTGTTAAAGAAAAGATTTAGAGTGGACAAATTTTGATAGAACACATTGGGACTAACTCCATGATTGCAGATCCGCTGGCTAAAACGTTAACACCTAAGGTTTTTCACGAGCATGCTGCTCATATGGGTATTACCGTATGTGATACCTTGGTTTAGTTGGAGTTTGTATTTTTGGTGTTTTATGTAATAAACATTGAGTTGTTTATGTTCTGCATAAAACAGTTGATGAAATTTTATTAAATTTCACTCTACTTTTTTTCAATTTTCTTATTGTGGTTTAACATTGAGTTACGAAAATTGGAATAAATCTCATTAGAGATTGACTAAATACTAGTTGGAAATAGACATTATATAGATCTCATTGTATGTAATTTCCATGTCACTTATCCCTGCATTGATTTATGTCGTTAAATATATTTGTGTGATGACTATGGAAGGTTTAGTCACCTAAAGTTTATGACGAATGTTGCCATAATCTCATTCATATATAGCAGACAGACCAAATTATTTTGATAAAATCTAAAGACGATAAATAGCTTAAAGTTACGCACTAAAGATTTGTATTATTAATTCTGGATTCATATGAAGCCCAAGTGGGAGATTGTTATTATTATTTAAATAATAATAATAATAATTTTATGGGCTACATATAAATATATTAATCATGTTAGCTATTTATTTTATTGGGTTAAATGAAGTGGTCAAATAAAAAACTCAATTAAATTTTAATTTATTGTATAGACCTAATAAGTGAATACTCAATATCAGACCCAATTAAATTATGATGAGAGATTTAATTAGGTGATATATAAAAAGGGTTATAGTCCCCATATGTATAGTACGTTACACAACTTATCTTCTACCCATCACATAGAGTTATTGAGAAAAATCTAAGAAGTACTTAGTTGAGGAAGACAATAATTAAGAATATTATATAGATTCAGATACTGTCACAATTATCGCCTTATGGATTCAGGTAAGCTTCCATTTTCAGTTTCATTTTGATAATTAAATATGATGATTACGATTCTTGTCTCTAATTTAGAGAATTATGTGTTTATAAAATTGTTAGAAAATGACCTTTAAGTTAAATAGTAGAATGCTAGTACTATATTTAATCCACTGTCAACAAAAATTGGCACTCCCTCCTTCTCTCCCAATTGTTATCGTTTCTGACAAAGTGTTCGACATGTATTTTAAGATGAATATAAAATATAGTTCTATAACTTTTTTTATAATTTTTTTCTGAATAAAAATTTAAACATTTTATATTTATTTTGAAAAAGAAAATTTCCAATAAAAAGTAATAAAATTATACTTTTTATTTATCTTAAAATACGTGCCGCACATTCTCTTAAAAATAATACTCCCTCCGTCCCATAATATATGAGCTTGTTTGACTAGCACGGTTTTTAAGAAATTAATGCCTGACTTTGATGTGAACCACAAAAATGAGTTAGTGGGTGTTAAAATAAGTATATTATATGAATATGTAGTTGTAATAATTTTAAATAAATATTATAAATGAAAGGCTCATTCTTTTTGAAACGACTAAAAAAAAGTGGTTGATATAAAATGTGACAAATGAGTACTAATAATTAGGAGGGAGGAAGGGAGGGAGTCCTCTGTTTTATCCGAGTGTGTACTGTAACAAAGGTCATCTCACAACAGAGAGCAGAGGGCAAGTCAAGTCTTGTACATGTACAGGATAAGAAACTTTCCATAACATCATTAATCATTTGACGGGCCACAACCAAATCCATTTCAAGATCTTGCTATTTTTTTAATTTTACAATGAGTAAAATTATTACCAATAAGGCACAAGTACAACTCACATACTAGTTAGACTTCGGAATTTAGATAATTGAATTTGTTTTGGATTCAAATATTTTTTGAACACTGAATTATATTTTGATATCTTTTTTAGAAAACAATTTTGTGATAGAATATTAATTAATTTTTAAAAGTCCCTGGCACTAGCTATTCAATCCCAACATATTCAAAGCATTACTTGTAAGGATATTTAGTGTTCATTTTTCACTAGCATGAGTATAATGTGAGCATAACAGATTTGAATAAAATAATTACACAAATGTTATACAATTTGAAAATAGAAACATTTCATACCTTTATCAATTTATTTATAAATTTAACCATGTTTTTTGTAATATAAAATATTATAAACCATCACTCTCTTACTTTTTACATGACATTTATGTATGTATCTGTAATTTAAGAAGTTGGAGAGTGAAATAAAGGGGTTAGGTGGTGGACCAACCCAACCGCCAACTAGAGTTGCTACCTAAGCCAATTAAACCAAAAAAGAAGGCATTCACGTGATTTTTCATTTCTGGTGAGGGTGTTTTTGTCTGTACGAGAACTACTCCCATAAACAGACTGCTTATTTGGCACATGGGAGTTCTACATTAAAGTGTGTGTATGTCATAAAATATACGTGTCAGTTAGAACTTAAACACGGACAAGTGACTATGTAACTCATCCTAAAACCACCGGCTGCAGTCTTAAACAGCAACTCAAAACATCGGCGGACCGTTCAAGATAACGTAACGCCTATAGATAACGGCATACAGATCACGGGATAAGATTGTATTGAAAAGTCCATAGAGTACATATTGCTATCTCAAGAATTTAAAGATAAAAATGTTATGTCATATCTCATTATTTTTATATAAATAATTTCATAAGCAATATATTTAAAATTTGATATTTTCAAATCACATTTAATTTTAAGAAATTTTTTGATTTTTGTTCAAAAAGTATTTACAAAATGTAATACCATATTTGTTTCATAATATTAAGTAAGGATATAATTATAATTTTATAAAATTTTCGATCCCATGTTTGTTTTATTAAAATTAGTGAAGAGCTTGTTTTATTGGGATATAGAATAAGACTATAATCCACTGTAATATCTAGTGGGATTGATGTATTGTTTTATTCCCTTTACAAGTCTTTTTTGAAAGGATTATACTACCCTTATTGTAATATCACTTGAAAAAATATAGAATTAGAAAATTTAAAAGGACTGTATTTCAATCACAAAAATTATCTCTCAAAATAAATATATAATAAAATTTTAAAGGATTATAGTTCAATACTACATTTAATCCTTCTAAACAAACATATGATAGAACTATTTACTCTATATAACTAATTTTGATGAGATTAATTATCCCCAAATTACCCAGATTATTATTCAGGATTATAAATTGGATTGGTACATATTTATCAACTAACTCAGAGTAACAATTTCACCAAAGATGCCCTTTGAAATAAAGTATTTATTTTTCGATATATTAAATATTTGAATTATTGTTGAGAAATAGAATTTTCAAAGTACTTGAAAGCAACAGAAAAGAAGAGGCTAACCAAACAGAACCCAAAAAAGTAGACCAATATTAGTTTGGCTCGTTCCTCTCCTCCCGCGGTAATGTAGACTAGTAGACTAGTTGTTGACGGAGTCTAAACAGAATAAACCGAGCCAAAGCCTACCATAATGATTAGGCCAACCAATTTCTAGAAAGCGTAAAGCATAAACGAACAACCAATAGGAGAAGCGTATGCATAGTTGCATTTTAATATCCCTCTAATTATGCAGTATTTTTTTATAACGTCTCCTTAAATAATTAACCTTTCTTTTTTTATTTTAGTTTTAGTTTATAGGTTCATATGGTAAATGAGTTTTAAAAAATTTACAAAAAAACTCATCATATTTATTTAAGTAAACTACAAATACGAATATGATATCAATTTTTATTTTGACAATCATACTAATATAATAATGTCTTTCTCTCTTTTTTACGAGAAATTTGTCAAATACAAGGTGAATATATTGACAACTGAGTGTGTTTAATATGAAAAAAAAGTAAAAATAAATCCAATATAATGTTTTGATTCTTTCTCCAAATTAAACTTAATTTTAATAAAACTTTCTACAAACATAACCCTAGTTTATGTCACACAAAACGTGATTAAGTGAATATTATATAACAAGTTGCAAGCCCGAACCAACATCGAACCACGCGTATAGAAGGCCGGCAAGGCAGCGTTTGGTTCAACAACCACCACTCCTCTCACACTTTCTTTGCCCATTTTCACTATTTCATTAATTAAATTAAACTTCAATAATTACAATTCCAATTTATAAAAGGAAAAATAATAAATAACAACTTCACTACAGTACTTAAAGGGGACCCTATATATTATCTCTCACTTTCTTCTTTTTTCGGTTTTGATTTCTCTCTCCTCTCCCTCAATCTCTCTCTCTCCTCTACCTATACACACAATACATACACCTACACATCGATATTCTCGCTTTCCTCCACGTTTTCTCGCCGGAAAACGCCTTGTTTCGCCGGCGAATATTCTCCGGCGATTGTTTTCTCCAGCTCCGCGCACTCGTATTGTTGGTTTAAAAGAGTTCGCTGATTTTCCAGCGCGACTCTCGTGACTCGGTGAGTTGAATCGTCCGATCTTTGTGTATATTGGTTAATAGCATAATGTAGTGAATTATATTGTGTTTTTATTGTAATTTGTGGTTGAGATCGTGATCTAGAGCTTCGTTTTGGTGTTTTTGTGATTAGTAGGTTGCGAACGTGGCGAATAGCGGTGCTGTTTGGCATGATATGGTATAATCTCTCTCTCTCTCTCTCTCTCTCTCTCTCTCTCTCTCTCTCTCTCGCTCTCCCTCTCCCTCTCCCTCTCTCGCTGCCTTATATGTGTTGGATATGTTATATGTATTTGTTGTGTTTTGATTTGGATCTCGAATTTTGATGAATTTATGAATAATTTGTATCTGTTTGAGTTGTATGTAATTTAATTTTGAAATTTTTATATGTGATTTTTTTGTATTTGCTAATCTGGTTGTGGTCATATAGGTTCATATTTCCGGTGGATTAATCCGGTTAAATATTTATGGATGTGTAGGTCAATGAAATTATATATGTGGACCTGTATGTGATAACACTGTTTATTTGCACACACGCTGACCATTGAATTCAATTGTAATTTTGAGTCAATCATTTGTCCTGTTTAAAGTCAATAATTTGATTGATTCTATAATTGGGACAGTGGGTGTTTTTCTGTAATTTCTGGAACAGGATTATGTTTTTAAGAAGAGTGTTTTTTTTGCGTTGCTGCATTATGTTTGGATTTTCGAGAAGTGTGGTTTATGGAATGAAAAAGACTAATTGGAATAGTTCCATGAGTGTTTGACTTTGAATTTGTAAAGGCTGTTATTGAATTACATTGATGCTGATTTACAGATCTTTGTGTGATTGAATGTGAATGTAGTGTTCTTATGTGCTCTATTAATTATGTAGCTAATTTATTTTTCTTCTTAGTTCATTAAACGGTTAAGTACTGCACTATAATGGTGAAAGTTGTTGGTTTGTTTTACTGATTGACCTGGAAGAAATAAGGCTATCCTGGAAGTCTTGTTGCTCTGTGTTATTTGAAGTGGGAACTATCATTCCACGTTGTAATCGTGTTTCAGAAAAACACTGATTATTTTTGTATTTCTGCAGAGGGTAGGGTTCCTCTTATACATTTTATACGTGCATGTTTAATTGCAACATCTTTCCATGCAGGGATTGGATCTTAGCATGACAGAAAACGGACAAATTTACTTCCGTAAGAACCTGTTAAAATAGTGGTTGCTTATGTAGTACTACATGAGAAAAATATAGTTTACAAGGTCTACATAGGATGTAGGTTGACTGATGGATTATGAATTCCATGAGTAATTATTTGTTCTTTAAGCAATTACGCTTCTTACATGTGTAGCTTGTAGTAGCTACTCTCTCTTACCATATAGTGACTTAATGTGTATTTACTGTTTCGGTGCTTCCTAATATAGAAGAAACAGTCTTGTCGGTTTCTGAAAAGTGTTGGTTGTTTTTTGAAGGTGGAAGGAAGGGCGTGTTTTTCGAGGGAAGCTAAATTGGAATTTTTGAAGAATAAGAGGCTTCAGCGAATCAAATTGGAAACTGCACACGATTCGATACATGCCAGAAATATGATGACCAGAAGCGGGGGAGATGCTCTTAGAGCTTCTTCATCGTGTGGTGCAGGTTTACGGAATGATGCGTACATTTTCTCAAATAGGGCTGGAAAGTTCGACACCACTAATCTCGAGTGGATTGATAAAATAGAAGAATGTCCTGTTTACTATCCAAGTAAAGAGGAATTTGAGGACCCTTTGGTTTATCTGCAGAAGATTGGTCCTGAAGCTTCCAAATACGGTAACGATGCTCCCTCTCTCTCTCACACCCACCGACACACAATCCATAACTGAACTGATTCGTGCATAATGGTATTTGCCATGATTTGTATTGTATATCTACATATTGTGGCTCATTGGATGAATTATTGCTTGTTACTAAGAAAATATTTTGTTTTTTGGATGGGCATCAGTTTTGCTTTTAAATATCGAGTAATTATAACATGCATTTGTTTTTTATTAATAGTAAGTTGGAACATTTTTGTCATTACTGATGCAAGCATTCATTTACTTCATGTTTTCTGCTTATATAATACGAAAGGTTTTATATTGTTTGTACAATTTTATCATTGAATCATTTCTAGGAATTTCCTTTTGAAACGATGCAAAAGGTTAACGCAATTGCAGATGAATTTTTTCATTAGCAGTTCTTTATTGGAAATTGTATGTTATTATAGTTGAATTTAGAGCTGTTTTGAATAGAATTTTGATTTATACTGATTTTATCTTCGCTTCAATGTCCAGGTATATGCAAGATCGTATCCCCTCTGAATGCATCTGTTCCTGCTGGTGTTGTTTTGATGAAAGAAAAAACTGGTTTCAAGTTTACCACCAGAGTGCAACCTCTTCGTCTTGCTGAGTGGGATACAGCTGATAGGGTCACTTTCTTCATGAGTGGAAAGAATTATACATTTCGAGATTATGAGAAAATGGCGAACAAGGCATTTTCTCGTCGATATTGTAGTTCTGGATGTCTTCCTCCGTCATACATGGAAAGAGAATTTTGGAGGGAAATAGCTTGTGGAAAGACTGAAAGTGTTGAATACGCATGTGATGTTGATGGCAGTGCATTCTCATCCTCCCCTAGCGATCAACTTGGTAAAAGCAATTCAAACTTAAAGGTATTGATCTCATTTCATTTATTATGCTGATAACTGTTTCTCTAAATTTAGTTTATTTTCTTTAATATAAATGAAACCTAGGCATGTTTTTAGGTAAGAACAAAATCTTTAATTAAGTAAAACTTGCATTAAGTTACATTTTTTTATTGTAATTTTTTTTAGCATCCTTCCTTGGATAGTGGGATATGTTGGTATGCACAATAATAATCTTTAATATGCCTTCAGTTTTGAAGTTTAAAACTTTAACTTATGTTTTAGTTGTACTACCTTGTACCTATATAGTTGGTTCATTTTTTTAATTAACGAGCTCATGTTTTATGCGTTTTGTTTTGATTTTAGAAACTGTCTCGATTGCCCAAGTCTACTTTGCGCCTTCTTGAGACGATAATTCCGGTAACCAGATGACTTTTTCGTTTAGATCAAAATTCAAATTACCTTTTATTTGCTTTTTTTCCCTCTCTCATTATGTGGATTATTTCAGGGAGTTACTGAGCCAATGCTGTATATTGGGATGCTATTTAGTATGTTTGCCTGGCATGTGGAAGATCATTACTTGTACAGGTACAGTTTGTTCACAAACTTGGGATATGTATTATGCACCTGAGGTCCATCTCTTATGCTTATTATTCTTTCGTTTTCCAGCATGAACTATCATCACTGCGGGGCAGCAAAAACTTGGTATGGCATTCCAGGTCACGCAGCTTTAGATTTTGAGAAAGTGGTCCGGGAGCATATATATGCCCACGATATTCTATCAGCAAATGGAGAGGATGGAGCTTTTGATGTACTTTTGGGGAAGACAACTATGTTTCCTCCAGATATCTTATTAGAACATGACGTACCTGTTTACAAAGCTGTGCAGAAGCCTGGGGAATTCATAATAACATTTCCAAGAGCATATCATGCAGGGTTTAGTCATGGTATAATCCCCCCCCCCCTTTCTTCTTCCCAATTAGCATTTCCTGTTTTATATAAAAAGAAAAAAGATAGACTTCTTATACACCTGAAGAAAATGTGAGCTAACTTAAAAAAATTATGTGCAACTTGAAAATACATAAGAACCAATATGCCAACTTTCTTATGAGTAGTAGTTACAAGCATATATTAAATATCGTTTGAAAGTGGAATTTCTATAAATGTTGTCCTACAAATAAAAAGTTCACTCCCTGTGCACCTGCATGCATTTATCTAATCTAACATAATTCTTTCCTTCTTGCCATCATCCTCTATTTGTAATCAATTACTTTTTTATGGGGATATCTAAATTTATGCTGTATCCGATAATTTTCAGGCTTCAATTGTGGAGAGGCAGTGAACTTTGCGACTGGTGATTGGTTCTCTTTGGGTTCAATTGCTAGTCGTCGCTATGCACTTCTTAATAGGATGCCTCTTCTTCCCCATGAGGAGCTGCTCTGCAAAGAAGCAATGATTCTGTTTAAGAGTTTGGAAATTGAAGATCCAGATTATTCTTCGGCAGACTTGGAATCTCATCTTAGCATCAAGGCTTCTTTTGTAAATTTGATGCGATTCCAACATCGTGCTCGTTGGTGCTTAATAGAATCAAGAGCATGCTGTGATGTTTCTCCTAATCCCTATGGAACTATTCTCTGCAGTATCTGCAAACGCGACTGCTATTTAGCATATCTTAGCTGCGACTGTGACCACCCGCATTCTGTTTGCCTTCGCCACAGTACGTGACTCCTGATCAAATTCTTCAATAGTAGATGTATGTAATGCCTTATATATGGTTGCCATGCTAATTATATCTGTTATTTTGATTTGTCAAATCCAGATGTCAAGTCACTCGACTTACCTTGCAGCGGCAATCGCATTCTCTTTTTAAGGGAGGATATCTCAGATATGGAAGCTGCAGCGAAACAGTTTGAGCAGGAGGAGATTGTAATCTCTGAATTTAAACGCCATTTTGGGAAAGGTGATGATATGTATCAGCTCTTTAAGATGTTTCCAAGGGCAGAAGATAATGGATACACTCCTTATTGCAAGATAAAACTAGATTTGTACGAGGAATATGCTGAGACTAATAATCAAACACAAGATTCAGCATTTATTTCTTCCCCACTATCTAAATCGTGCAAATCCGTAGAGGATCACAGAAGAGAAGTGTTGAATGTCTCTGTTTCACGGGCTTCATCTGCTGCATCAATTCCTTGTTCATTGATGGATACCAATAAAAACCTTTCTGTGGCTCAATATAATGTTTCCAAGGTTAAACCGACTGACAGTGGTGATGAATCTGATTCCGAGATTTTTAGGGTTAAAAGGAGATCCTCTTCAAAGATGCATGATTTCAACTTGAATGATGTCCCCTCTCCGCTTTTTGAACGGCAGGTAAACCGGCATTTCAAAAATAGAAAATCTCCATGTTGCCTATAAAAATATATATTGCTGCTTAGTATATTTTTCTCTTTTTAGAGTATCCATTCATTTTTCTTCATTGATAAGCAAGTTTTATTTTGTCTATGCTGATATATGAAAGCTATTGGTTTCTGTTAGCAATCCCACACTCCTACTCCTGGTCGCTAGATTATCATATATGTAAGGAATAAGCAGCTTATTATTATTCTTACCGAAATTTAACTATAATTTTATATCTAAGCTGGAGTTGTGAAAATATAAACTGTGTACTTGTATAGCTAAACACATTTTTCTTATTCTTTCCTGCATATACATTATGTTGGTTCTACCTGATACCTGGTTATGTGATAAGTGCAGGTTCTAATTCTTTTAGTATCAGTATAGAAAAATATTTAACATACCATGGTATTGTTGTTTTTGATTCTTTCAGGGGCTTAAGCGGCTGAAGAAGCATCAACCTAATGGAAGGTGTGCTGAGGCAACATTATTGGGCTGTACTGCGACCGAAAATTGTGGCTATGATTCCAGTTCAAGTGCAATCCAAACAAAAGAAGCCTATGATAGTACCTTCAGGGATAGGTATCCTAAAGGAGTACCCATCTCCTTCAAGTCAAAGAAATTGGCACATGAAGAAGCAGTAAGTAGTCATAGTGGAACCCTAAAATATGATGGGTTTCCACCAGAAATCGCAAAGCCCACAAGGGAACTGCCTTCAGTGGAGATGGGGCCTAAGAGGCTTAAAATTAAAGGTCCCTCGTTTTGGGGGTTAGAGAACAGGTTGCATTAAAATAGTAAATGATAACTGATCTGGTTGACGGCTGACGAAAGATCTTCTTAGCGTCACTTTGCTAACTTCAATTTCTTTAATGGGGTTTTAACTACAGAAGATAAATTACATAGTTCAGTTGTGGGAGCAGCGGCAAAGATTAACCAGATTTAGATGAAAGAAACTAAAATTTCTGCAGGGTCTCCAATTCGAGGCAAATTGCACTTGTGGTGGTTTTTAGGGTTCTTGGTGCCTGGGTGTTACCCATCTATGGTAATGAGGATCATTCTTCTTCCGCAAGTAGTTGAAAATATATAGTGCTTTAGGGATTTCTTTTTATGTACATTTGCTTCTTTTACCTTTTTTAACAGATATCAACTTGATAGGTATATAGGCTATTCCCATTAGCCTTCATAGATAATTTCAAATTTCTGCTGCTTCCTTGTTAGTGGTTCAAAATTCTTTTGTAGCAATGGCTTTGTGCTGTTGACTACTACAATAAAATTTCAGAAATAGTTTAAAAATTAGGTTTTAGGAAATATTTGATTTTGTTTTAATTTTTTTAATGCTAAATGTCTATAGTTTCCATTGCAGTATGAATGTCATACTTTTCTTGTGGCAAATCCAGTGTCATTATTAATTAATTATTGTATTATATTATTATAAAGGTGATAGGCCTGTAGTGTAGTCAACTAAAGTGTAGTTACAGGGTATATAATCTAAAGGCTTGGACACACATAGTAGAGGACTTATGCCCACAATCTTTTGTACATATGTAGTCGAGGCAATAAGTTATGGCATCATATAATCAACAGTGATACAGTTGCATTGCATAGGTCTTGAAAATGACAGTTCAACCAAAGTTAGAAGTCCAGTTATATGCCTTTGGGCCATTAACCATTAGTTTGATTAATCATTAGCCATTTCTGTAGATCCAATCCGGATATCCTTTACTCTTTTCAAAATAATGGATGGTGATGTTGAGAGTCTGAACTTCAAAAAATAAGCTAACATAATTATTACAGGTTCTATGCTAATGTGCAACAGTGCAAGTGTAACCGCAGATGTCCATGACTACATGGTAGCTATAGTTTATACAAACATCTTCACATTTCTCGCAGCAGCCTATTTTTATATTGTTCTCTGTAAGCAGTGGCGGTGCTCGGATGTATGGTACATGGTACGTTTTTGGAGACTGTATATTTTTTTTTCTTCAGACGATCGTGCATAGTTGCTTATGTGTGTATATTTAGGTAATTATAAATTGCATGGTCTTTGGATAAATTTAGCCCCTGCATGTAATTTCGAAGCTCTAGCCTTGTTGTTCGTAGGGAATATTAGAAAGCTTTAAACTCAATGACAGGGTTCGGACTCATACCAGTAGATTGCCAGTAGATTCTTTACTATAGCCACAAGACTAATTTATAAATTTTTTAGAAGAAAGCACATAAATGATGTTAGTATTTAGGCATTTAATTTTATTGAATAAGTTTACATACTAAAAAACTCTAAAAGTCATAAACTGATGAAAAGACTGCAATGAATCATTCCCAAGTTACCTGTTGTCCATGGCAATGTACACTAAGTTTCATTTGATAGGACTACATTGTATGTATCAATTATCATAAGATTTGTCGGCCCATTTCTCTACTGCTGTCATATCTGCCTTTCATTGATGGAATTACCAAGAGCATGGAATATAATAAAGAGAAGCAACAATATATACTACAGAATATATTTACTGATTTGTTCTCGTGATGTACTACATATATGTTTTATGTATATATATGCTCTCACTTGTTTTCATATATTTGAAGGACAGTAAGATAAGCTTTGCTTGGCACATTATCAATGAATAGATTCATTGTGTTTTCAACCTTTCATGTGAACTTGTTTTTTTACCAATAGAATGAGAATGAAGTAAAGAAGCACTAGCTAGACTTTTGGTTGATGTTACGTGGGTATTGTTTGGGATCGAATAAAATGGAATATATTAAATTTAAACTTTAGACAAACTGAAAAAGCATATAATTAAGGAAAGTGCCACTTCAGATTTGCATAATTTATCCAGTGAAGCATCATACTAATGCAGCAGTTCTGGTTCCGTGGTGAATATTCGTTGTCTAAAGTGCCCTTTTTTCAAAATTTTCGAGGTGCAAAATTAATAAATTTTATAATATTGCCAATGATCAATGTTGAGGTCTCGTAACACATACTAAAATTGTTCACGAATTACACAATATATAGGCGAATATTAATACACTCAATGTTTATTTTATTTACAGAAAAATGATCAATCGTGTTATTATTTTAAAACAGTTTTGAAAACGGATTTAAAAGTTCTAGCATATCTGGAACTAAGAAGAGCTTTCTTCTAACAGCCATTTATTTAACTTAAGTACTGACCAAATTCATTCTTGTACGTGGCATGTTTGAGAGGATGCTTGTAATTAAATCTAGCTACTAGTAAACATTCTTTCTCTGTCAATTATTTTGGGACAAATATGCAAAATACAGAAGGCATATGCCATTGATAACTAAATAGACAAGTTGTGGTAGCAAGGTTGGGTAGTAATGAAGAACATTTGAGACCCATGTGCCATCCTACCGGTGACAGAACAACGCCATGAAGATAGTGATGTTTCAATGATTTTTTCTTTTATCAAATGTGTATATATTTTAAATACATTATGCGTTTTTCCTCTTCTATTATGTGTGTATGTGAAAGAGACAAGCGTTTGTTAGGATGTGTCTCTTTCATCATTTTATATATATAAAAAATACTAGTCTATAACCCGTACTATGCACGGATTGCTTTTAACATTCGATAGTTTTTAATAATATATTTTATAATATAATTTTCAATAGTTGAAAAATAAATTGAAGAATAGAATAAGTTATAATAATATATATTTTATAATAATTTGAGACTTGACTAAAAATAAAACATATAATATAATATGTTATTCACATGACCCGAGCCCTATAAATTGTTAAAATAAATAATATAAAAGTTTAAATATAATAAGTTGTTGACGGGGTTCGAATCCTGAATTCATGAAAGCAATTTAAATATTAATATAATAATATTTTATTATTGCATTCAACGGTTCTCATCTTTCTGAATTTAGATCTGACGGTTGTTATTTTTCGTACCAAACAGCAACTGACTACCAAATAGAGGGTATTTTGCTTATAATAGTATAATATGTATATTCAATTTAGAAAGCGAATGAGATCTGAAGTTTTAGATTATCGGTACTCAATCGGATCTGCAAAAATTATATAATTTGCAGATTCTACCTTTATATAATTATATATAATTATCACGTGACTATCGCTTGAGATAAACAAATATAAGACTGAAAAGAATAGTCAATAACCCAACAATATGAATGGCAGTTTATGCTACATTAGTTCCCGGCAAATGCCGGTTATATAATATATTTTTTCATAAATATAATTTACAATCTTGCAAATAAGAATTTGTTCTAAGAATTTTTTGAGATAAGTGGGGGTCGAAATCAGGGACAACATATGATAAACTCTTAAAATTTTAGCTATCCAACCGTTTTCCCGATTTTATAATATTTATTTTAACTGAATTAATAATTAAAAATTAATATATATGATTTATAATATATATTGATGATGATATTATATATATAATAAAATATACATATTTATATACTAAATTATATTATTTATAATTCGATACTAGTAATTATATATTTTAATAGACATCTTTCATATTTTATGCAAATATGTCATGTAAAGATTTATAATGATATTGAAAAGAAAATAAGATAAAAAATTAAAGAGATATAGAAATGAAGAAAAGAGAAAACTAGTGGAGGAAGAAAAATTAAGGAGGAGAAAAATTAGTGGAAAATTAATTTATTTTTAATACATAATAAGTTATGGAGCTTGCTCCGTAAGCGGTAAGCAATATTTTAAGGAGAGGAAAATAAGGGTTCAATTTAATTTAAATTGATAAAGTGACATATCAAAGGTACTCTATTTTAATATAATATATGTATTTTCTAACTGCTAAGGAGTTAGGTTGAGCTATTATGCATAATCTGCCTGCATTACATTTAGGGTTTGTATATGGGTTGAGCAAACCGATCAAACCGATCCAACCCAATCTTTTTTTAACTCGAAAATTTCAACTGCAAACCGAATGATAAACGAGTTGTTACTTGGTCAACCAGGCATAAATGGGTTCGGTACGGGTTACAAATATTTTCACCTTAACCCAACTCAACCCAATTCATTAATATATTACCCATAATTTCATATATTTTTTTTAAGTTTGACAAATATTTACGCCTTTTCTCATACATTTTCATATAACTATTATAATATCTTAAATGTGTTGTGTATTATCTTGTTTTTCCTCATCTCCAATATATTACAAAGATTTCTAATTAATATGATAGAATTTTATTTGTTCAATTTATAGTTGCATATTCATTTTTGTTTACAAATGTATGGTTACTTTTTGTGGGTATGCATATGATTTACAATATGATATACATTATTAATAATATAATTTTAATCAAATTTAAATATTAGTACTATAATTGTAAGTTTTACATATATAGTATTGAAACTTTTTCATAGGATCATTCAACCCATGCAAAGCGACCCAACCCGACCCAAACCGATATACGACGGGAAGGTTTTACGAACTTATATCTGACGGGTTGAGTTAAAAAATTTGAAACCAATTTAATTGGATTTGGTTGTAAAATCTCCTCCAACCCGACCCATGTGCAGCCCTAATTACATCCGAATAATTTGATTACGTCATTAATCAGTGTTACCCTCTATAATTAAATATTCTTTTCGATGAACAAATTAATGGCATTTTTAATTAATGAAATTATTATTTCTCTTAACCTTAAAAGAATATTAAAATAGTATATCAAAAGATTATTTGATTTGACTATATATAGATTCTAACGATTACTTCAAGTCTACAACCTAAGCAAATATCATCTTTTAAGTAAAAAGTCTCATTAATGATTAGTATCGATGGGGCTGTAATTTGAGCATGTAGTTAGTAAACGAGTTCACATTTTAGTAATTTCAAATGAGTCGAGTTGAGTCGCTTGTTTGAGTTAAACAGATTTAATAAAAATGATGAACTCGAGGAAAGCATAACAGGAGCTCAGGCCCACATTACTAGATGGAGTATCGACTCACCTCTGTAACAAATTCGGGCACATGTCTCTCATGAATTCGAGCTCTCTTCGTTAAAAGATTCAGACACTCCTCTCTCATAGATTCAGGATCTCATCTCGAATAAATTATGACTCCTTTCTCTAAGAGAATTCGGCACTCTTGCTTGCAGGAACTCTGGCTCACTTCGCTAGCAGAAACTCCGACCCTTTCACATGCATGATTTAGAAGGTGGATGGAACCTACCATACTTGGACTATTGTGAAGTCTTGAAGCCGGTTCGAATCATAAATACAAATACATAAAGGAAAAGTTGAAAATAGATCAAAGCGAGGCTATGATAGTTTACTTCATGATTTCTTGTGTAAGGTGAGAATGGCCCGACCAGGAAGGGTTGGTGCGAGCTGGTGCTCTAGGCCGGCACACATAGCTTATATGTGATCAACATATGAAAAATGACCTATATATGACTAGATTTATCGTGAATCTCGGGGTCGATACATGATATTCCCTTATAATACAACAAGAATTACACAAGGGGGGTTGAATGTAATTCTGGCTTCTTTTTGAGATTCTAAAAATGTTCTAACTTAATATATATAACAGTGTTTGATTGGCAGTAAGGCGGAATAAAAGAACAATAGAAATCAAAATACTAAGTAATAAAACACAAGTTTTAAAACTTTCTGGTGGATTTGAAAGTATCCACCAGATATATATCAGATTGAGAACTCTGTGAAGCTTTGAATAGCTCACAGCTGCTTTACAAGTTGAACAAACAAAACTACAGAGAAATTCTTACAAAATATAGCTTGATATGTTTCTCTGAAAATAAGCTTGCTTAGTTATTTGTTCTACTGGCTACTCTTAGCTTTTATATTACCAAGTTACATGATAGTAATTCAAGATAATAAAATAAAACATATCTAGTCTAACTTCATGCTGTTTCACTACTTTATTCCAGCATCTTTGAAAATCTTCACATTTGCATGAAAATGGTAATGCTTCTTTGTTCTCAAAATCCTACTTAACAGGCTGCCACATTCCTTTTGCAAACACCCGATGCATGTGACTGTGTTGTCACCGTCAACAACTATTTTGAATATGATCATCCTTCGGGAGCCTTGTAGATTATCCATCGGGAGTCTATCTGTCACTTGACTGTATTTCACTTATACAACCTATTCTGCATATCAATCTTGTAGTCAACATGACTTAGAGAACCCTACACAATCTACTAGACTAAAATATGTTATTTGCAGAAATGTGCTACAGTACTTATTTGTTACATAATCTACACTCTCGATGGATGTCAAATTGTCATCCATCGGGACTATAAAGTTCATCTGTCGGGACTATATTAGATCATCCGTCGAGAGCTACAAAATTCACTAAGTCAAATCTACTAAGGAGTTTTATTTAACTTATCATCAAGTTCACAATATATTTCTAACAATCTCCCCCAATTTATGTCTACTGGACCTGTAGCCATAAATTAAGAGAAACTTGCTGATAACAAAACACCCTAAATATACTGATTAAAAGGTAGTAGATAAAACTGAGCATTGCTACAAATTTATTAAAAATTGAACAAAGCAAAGTGTACAAAGAGTTCTCAAAACCATTATCAAGGTGCTCCTCTAGTCTGAGCAAATGATTTCTACTTCCTTGATTGTATGGATTTCTTCCCAAGCTTCCTGTCATTCTCTTCTATTTGATTCTGAAGTTGTTTGTGGAATTCAAGTTCATCAGCTTCAGATAGATCCAACTTTTCTTGCAATTCCAATAGAGTCTCATTGCTAGAGATACTCAATTGGTCATCCAGTCTGGAGAATTTTCTAACACCCTTGTTGTCCATGAATTCCATCAGCCAATAAGGCCTCAAATGCACTATTCTTCCTGTGAAGGGAATTGTTAGAGTTCTTGGAAGTACATTATTGGCTTTATCACTCCTTAGATCTTATATCTTCTTTAGGACCAATTTCCTTGCAGTTACATTAAAACCAAAGTTTTTCTTGAAAGATGAGAAGACCTTTATCAGTGCAGATTGGCTTTCTTGAAGAATCCTGTGAAGAGGCCATGTGATTTCTTTCCCTCCCTTGTACTTAAATACCAGTCTTTCAGGAAGATGTCTATAAGCATCAATCCCTCTTACTTCTTCCTATTCATCAAAGTAGAGGTTTATATATGAAAACTCCTTGATGTCACAGATGTATAAAAATCTCCCTTGTTGACTGTAGGTTGAGATTTGGTTAGGGTCTTGGTTCTGAAAGTCACAGGCTTGACCTTCTTGGTTGCTCTTATCTTTGTTTTCTTTGGCTTGTTGAAGATAGGTAAATTGATCTCAGGAATTGGCAAATTTTCCTAGTCTATTGGTTCATCCTTAGGAATTATAGGTTCATCATGAAAATTCTTTGATGGATCTACCTTGAATTCCTCATGTACCTCTGAGGGCTTGGATGTTTGAGTTGAAGTTGTAGACTGTTTGGGAATGTAGTCTTCCATTTCCTCATCACTGAAGTCTAATTTCCTGTTGGAATGAAGTTTGTATCTGAATTTTCTTTTCAGTGGAGGTTCATTTTGTATTTGCTGATCCTGAGCTTCAGTAATCACAGGTGTTTTTTCAGAGATTTCAGTTGCAGCTTTCACAGCTTGAAGCTTGGCTACTATAGCAGCTTGTTCTTTCTTCTGTTTGAGCTTCTTAGCATCTAAAGCAGCTTGCCTCTTTTATTTCTTAATTCTTTCTTTTTCTTCCCTTTTTGCTGCTACAAACTGAGGGTGACCAGCCATCACACAGATCTCTTTTCCATTCCTGTAAATTTTGGCAATTCTCTTCTTTTATACTGAATCAGATAAATCTTTGTAAAATGCTATGGACCTTGCCAACAGCTTCTTTTCATCTGGTTTTGGAGTCTCAAACATGAGATCCAAGGGATTCTTGTCTGATGATTTTGGATAGTTCCTTTTTGGCTTCAAAATCAGATTGGCTTTTGGAGATTTGATGCATAAAGTTTGCCCTTTTTCCAAGCTACCTAGACTTATTTTATTCACTGAGATTTGCTTGACTTGAGAATGATGATGAAAAGTCTTGTCTGATTTCTGTAGCTGACCAAATTTCTTCTGAATATCTGCATCAATCTTCTTCCATTTTTCATCTAGTTCCTTCTCAACAGCTGTAACATCAAGCATCTTGGGATTTATCTTTGAATCAAGTTTAGAAGCTGCTATTTGGATCAGATCAATGTTGTCCAATACTGGTGGCTTTGGCAATATAATTTCTGGAACTATTACTTGACTGATTTGAACATTTATCACATGCTCCCCCTCACTGGTTGGATCTCCTTGATTAACTGGGATGTTTGGATCTTTCTCCCCCTTTTTGTTATCATCAAGTAGAGTGGAGGTGGAAGTTTGTGCAACCACCAATTTTTGTAGCAATTGAGTCTGTTGTGCTTGATGTAGATGAATAGCTGTGAGAGAGGCTTCTACTGCTTTCAATCTGGTGTCCAAGGAATCCACTTTAGTTGCAAGATTAGAATTTCTCCTCAACTGTCTGTTGATGTCAAGCATTGTTGTATTTGGAAATGTAGCATCCAATATTTCAGAGACACTCTTCTTGACTTGGTCAATATCTGTTTTGATTGAAGTGACATCTTGGTTGTGTTGAAGAGCTTGAATTTGATGTAGTTGTAGAGAATTGAGGTGTGCATGTAGAAGCTTCTTGGTGCTAGCATTGGTAGTGGTTTGAAGAGCATTGTGTGTCTGTTGAATGATGTGAAAAAGAGTTGTTTTAAAATGCTGCTCATCACACTCTTTAGAAAATACCCAAGGAGGAATGTTTGATCTAGAGTTAGGGCTTGCTTCTCCCCTATCTCCATGAACTCTTCTCCATCATCATCTTCATCTCCAAAGAAGTCTTCAGACTCACCAATACCATAGTCAACATCATCACCAGCTTTAGGTGGCATGGCTGTGATGACATCCTTTGCTCTTTGCATTGATTCAGTTGTATGCACCAAGTTAAGCATCTTTTCTTCATTCTCATTGCCCTGTCCAGTCAAAAGTTGATATGCTGGAATAGGATGAGTAAATGTCTCAACATACAAAGAGATGGAATCTATGACAGCTTGATCATGCTGAAATAGCTTTTGTCCATCTGCATCATTGACAATCATTGACTCACTAAAAATGATGTCCATCCTTATGTTACCTATACCCGCATTTCTCTCATGTTCTCTATGTTCTTGCATCAAGGGCTCCCCTTGGCTCACCACCCACACACCCTCATCATCACCTTCTAAGGTGAAACTCCTTTCACTCTCTTTTGCCAGGCTGGAAGAAATAACCTGTAGTTGTTCACTCCTTTCCTCTCCTTTTGCCTGGGAGCAACCTGACCTCTCACTCATTTCACTGCCTTCCCTCAGTCCTAAGAGTGATTGTACAACTACTAACTCATCTACACTTGTAAAAATTGTTGAAATTTGAGTGTGTCTAGAGAGTACTGACGGATGAGGAACATCCATCGGGATAGTAGTTAAGCTAGCCGAAGGATGACTGCTGTTAGGCACATCCATCAGGATACAATCACTAACCGACGGATGAACAATATCCACCGGAATAAAAGAAATGAATGATTTTGGAGTGGAGACTATTGTAGACTCCGTGTAGATTGATGAAAATTTGGGCACATATGTCTCAATAGATCCTGAAAGAATTGGCAAGTGAGCCAACAAATCATCCAAAAGATGATGCTCACTTGCACTAGATTTTGGCTTCCCCAACAGAGTTAAAGAAGGGAAATTAGGAATTGATGTGTTGATCATATCCACATCCAGAGAATTTGTGGGAGAGTTTGATGTTTGTGGTGCTTCTATTACTAAATATTTTGGCTATGACTCCACATTTATTGAAACCACATCAAATTGACTTTGAGATGGTGCAATGATTGAGTCTTTAGCTTCAGTTTGCACTGTATATGTTCCCTGTGCATCCCCAATGGTTTTAGATCTCTTCTTTCTGGCATAAGTTTGGGGTGAGCTTGTGTCCCTTCCCCTCTTGGCCTGTACTCCTGGTTGGGAGCTTGTTTCAATAGTGATATCCTTTTGGGAGGATGAAACTAGAAGTGAGCTGATTTTCTTATTAATCACCACAGTTTGTTGAGAAACTGTGGTGTGGCTAGGTTTAGGTACACTTGCCTCTCCATCCTTATCCTTGGGGTTTCTTTGATGTTCACCCCGTCCCTCACATATCTCACTACCCTTCACACTTCCCTATTTAGTTTTGGTAGATTTTGCAACTGATTTCTTTTGAGAGAAACCAGAGGGGGTTTTCTTTGTTTTGGATTTTGAAGATTTTGTTTTGGTGGCTTGGGTAGGCATCTGTTGGGTCATTGACACAGATGCCATAGCCACACTCAATGGAAAAGAAATTTGTGAGGTTGGAATAGTAGAGACAGTGGTGCTTACCTCACTTACCTGAGGCCCCTCCATGATTAGAAAATAAACCAAGGGCACCTCCTTGTGGTGATCAGCTCTATTCAAGTCTGCAATTACCCTTCTTTCTTGAACCCAACAATCTAATTTGTTGGTTGGGTTCTCAATTACAAGATCTTCACAGATATGGTTAGCAATATTCATAAGGAATCTAACATAATAGATATGTTTAGATCTCTTATTAACCTCTCCTAACTTATATCCTAACGCAAATACAACAACATCACTGAAATTAGAGTACTTATCAGTAAAAAGCATGTAAAGTATGTTAAGCATAGTAGTATTGACAGAATCAAAGTTACTTATCTTACCTGAAAACACTTTGGTTACTACATCACACAAGAAACTCCACTCTTTTCTAAGACCTAGCCTTCTAATCTCACTTAATTTAGTAGTAGGAAGTGCATAGCCCATGGAGTTAAGCAAATTAACTATATCAGCATCTGTGTGTGGATTAGTAGTGGTGTTATCTGGAATTTTAAAGCATACTTTGATAATGTCACAGTTAATGCAGTGTTCCTTACCTTTGATGGAGAGAGTGATGGTTTTGTCATTTTCCTGATAGACAGCAGTTGTCCACATCTCTTCCATAACTTTGCAGTAGATTGTGGGTGATTCCAGCATAGCATAATTGAGCTTTCATCCCTTCACAAAATCCATCATTTTGTGATAATCTCCAGATGCTGGAATCCCTTTGTTCACAAGCGCCACAAAATTGTTCTTCTCATAGATAAATCCTGTCTGAGACATGATTTTGACTACTGGTGCCATTTTTAGAGTAAGATAACTTGCAGAAAGAAAGAGGGTTTTGCTTTGAAGAAGAAGAGAGTAGTTAATTGCAGTAGAGAAAGATAAAAGAAAAGAATGAAAATGAATTTAGCTTTTATACTATCTCAGAAATAAACTGTCAAAAGTAATAAAATAAAATAAAGTAACCAATCAAAATTGCCTAAAATAGTCATTTAAAATAAAGTAAATTGTCAAAATTCTGTCAATTATCCATCGTGATATACTTACAGACTGTAAGTATATCCGATGGATAATGTTCAGTACTTTTAACGGCTAAGATGTAGACAATTTCGACGGATGAGGATGAAACAGTTATCCGCCGGGTATAAAATAATCCAGAAATATAATTGATTTAAGAAATTTTATTCCGACGGATGATCGAACTCGATGGATAATAAGCATCCGTCGAGATGTAAATTTTGACTTAGCCAAAATTTCATCTAAAACTGAAAAATCAATTAAAATTCTGGCTACATCATAGCTTGCAAAATTATCAGAAAGGATTCAAGAATAATTAAACATACCTAACTCACTTACCAACCTAGAAAAGGTGGATTCATCAAATGGCTTGGTAAATATATCTGCAAGCTGCTTTTCACTTGGAACAAAATGAAGTTCCACAGTACCATTCATCACATGTTCCCTAATGAAGTGGTACTTGATGTCTATGTGTTTTTTTCTTGAATGCTATACTGGATTTTCAGTAATGGCAATTGCACTTGTGTTATCATAGAAAATAGGAATTCTTTCCATTTGTAGACCATAGTCAAACAGTTGTTTTTTCATCCATAAAATCTGTGCACATCAACTACCAACAGCAATATATCCAGCTTCAGCTGTAGAAGTAGAAACTGAATTTTGCTTTTACTGAACCAGGATACAAGCTTGTTTCCCAGAAATTGACAGGTGCCTGTTGTACTTTTTCTATCTATTTTACAACCTGCATTATCTGCATCTGAATAACCAGTTAGATCAAAACCAGAATCTCTAGGGTACCAAATGCCAAGTTTTGGTGTTCCCTTGAGATATCTGAAAATTCTCTTAATAGCTACTAAATGAGATTCTCTAGGATCAACCTAAAATCTAACACAAAGACAAGTAGCAAATACTATATATGGCCTACTAGTTGTTAAGTACAGAAGTCAGCCAACCCTTCCCCTGTAGCTTGAAATATCCACAGACTTTTCAGTAGTGTTTAATTCAAGTTTAGTTGCAGTGGCCATGGGAGTTTTTGCAGATGTGCAATCCATTAGATCAAACTTCTTTAAAAGATAAAAAATGTATTTGGTTTGACTAATGAATATTCCATCACTAACTTGCTTAACTTGTAAACCAATAAAGTAAGTTGGTACTCCCATCATGCTCATTTCATACTTACTTTGCAAAAAGTTTGCATCAATTTGGCAAACTTTTTACAAAGTTTTTCATCTGTAGAGCCAAATATAATATCATCTACACAAATTTGAACAAGTATACTAGAGCCATTAACATTTCTAAAGAATAAATTTTTATCAACAATACCTCTTGTGAAGTGATTTTCTAAGAGGAACTTTGATAAAGTGTCATACCAGGCTCTAGGTGCTTGCTTCAATCCATAGAGTGCTTTCAATAGATAATAGACATATTCTGGAAAATTTGGATCTTCAAAACCAGAGGGCTGACTGGCATAGACTTCCTCCTCCAAATCTCCATTCAAAAAGGCACTTTTGACATCCATTTGATAGACTTTTAAAATTGGCATGGGCTGCATAGGCTAAAAAAATTCTGATGACTTCAAGTCTTGCAACAGGAGCAAAAGTTTCATCAAAATCTATTCCTTCTTATTGACAGTAGCCCTTAGCAACCAATCTAGCTTTGTTCCTGACAACTATGTCATTTTCATCCATCTTGTTTCTGAATACCCACTTGGTGTCAATTGGATTCTTTCCCTTAGGCTTGGGTACTAGCTTCCATACCTTGTTCCTTTCAAATTGGTTTAGCTCTTCCTGCATAGCTAAAACCCAATCAGAATCCAACAGAGCTTCTTCTACCTTTTTTGGTTCTTCCTTAGAAAGAAAGCTACTATACAAACATTCTTCTTGAGTTGCTTTCCTTGTTTGAACTCTAGAAGATGCATCACCAATAATAAGCTCAAAAGGGTGATCTCTAGTATATTTTCTCTGTTATTGTAGATTAGCTCTAGATGAAGAGGCCTCATTGTTGTCTTGATGTGTGACTGAGTTTTTATTAAATGAAACTCCCCCTGAGTTTGTGAATCTTTGACTTAAAGATGGGGTTCTTTCTGTAAGTGATCTGTTTTGACTCTCAGCTTCTCTTATTGTTCCAACGGATGATGCACTTTGTATCTCGACGGATGAAGCTGATTGTCTACTGACGGATGAAGCAGATTGTCTACCGACGGATGAATCATTCTGTAACTCGACGAATGTTGAATTATGTGCTTCATTAGTTATAGATTTTTCTGCATTATCCTTGGCCATTGTTTCTTGGTCACTTTCATCATCACTGTCATCACTAATCATCTCCGCATTATCAAATTTGAGGCTTTCATGGAAATCTCCATCTTTCAGTCCTTTAATCTCTTTATCATCAAACACAACATGTATTGATTCCATAACAATGTTGGTTCTTAGATTGTAGACTCTATATGCTTTCCCAACAACATATCTAATAAAAATTCCTTCATCTGCTTTGGCATCAAACTTTCCATGATGATCAGTTTGATTCCTTAAGGTATAACATTTACAGCCAAAGACATGAAGAAAATTTAGAGTTGGCTTCCTATTCTTGAATAATTGATAGGGTGTCATGCATTTTGCTTGATTAATCAAAAAAATGTTCTGAGTGTGGCATGCAGTATTCATAACTTCAGCCCAAAAATATGTTGGTAACTTTGATTCTTCAAGCATTGTCCTTGCAGCTTCAATACGATACCTATTTTTCCTTTCCACCACTCCATTTTGTTGTGGAGTTCTGGCTTCAGAAAACTCATGCATAATCCCATTCTCTTCACAAAATGATCTCATCACAGAATTCTTGAACTCAGTTCCATTGTCACTCCTGATTCTTCTTACTTTAAAGTCAGGATGATTATTGACTTGCCTTATGTGATTAATGATGATTTCACTAGCTTCATCTTTGGCCTTTAAAAAATATGTCCAAGAGAACTTTGAGAAATCATCTACAATTACTAGGCAATATTTTTTCCTTGAGATGGACAACACAGTGACTGGTCCAAACAAATCCATGTGCAATAGTTGCAAAGGTTCTTCAATTATTGAATCAAGTTTCTTTCCGAATGATGCTTTAATTTGCTTTTTTTTTCTAACAAGCATCACACAATCCATCCTTATTAAACTCCACTTGAAGAATACCTCTTACCAATTCTTTCTTGACAAGCTCATTCATGGTCTTGAAGTTTAGACGGGACAGCTTCTTGTGTCATAGCCAACTTTCATCTTGACTTGCTTTACTGAGAAGACAACTTACTGATTCTGCATTTAATGAGTTGAAATCAGCTAGGTACACATTCCCTTTTCTCACTCCAGTGAGAACCACTTTGTTGCTCTTTTTATTGGTCACAACACAGGCTTCTGAATTGAAAGTAACTGAGTTTCCCTTATCACAAAGCTGGATGATACTCAACAAATTGTGCTTGAGTCCATCCACTAAGGCAACCTCTTTAATGATGACATTATCCTTTGAAATTAAGCCATATCCCACAGTGTAACCTTTACTGTCATCTCCAAAAGTAATACTTGGGCCAGCTCTTTCCTTGAACTCAGTGAGCATGGTAGAATCTCCAGTCATATGCCTTGAGCAACCACTGTCTAGATACCAAAGATTCTTTCTGTTTCCCTGCACACATAAAAACCAAATCAAGTTGATTTTGGTACCCATGTTTCCTTGGGTCCTGCCTTGTTAGCCCTTTTCTTTGGTTTCTTAGGTTTGATCTCATTTGACTTAGGGATCTCAGATTCATCCTTAGTCATTTGAGTTGGACCTTTGAAACCAGTCATTGATACATAATTGTCATGCATATTTTGGTTTACATGAAAAGGCATGCTATTTATAAACATGTTATTCCAGTAAGGCATGCTAAATGGCATTTGTGGCATACTAAATACAGTATAGTAATGATTAGGTGCAAATGGCATAGTAGCAAATTCTGCATTCATATTCTGAGCAGACATAACATTCATAGGCATTGCAGACATGGCAGTCATGTTCAAAAAAGAAGAAGGTGCAATCATGGGAGTAGGCATAGCAATCTTGCAATTAACAGACAAGTGATTAACACTACCACACTTGACACAAATTTTTCTTGGTGCATATTTATCAGGTGTGTAGTTTTTATATTTGTTAATCCCTTCCTTCCCATTTCTATTATTTTTCCTTTTAGCTTCTGTTTTAACCTTAATCTTTTCCAGCCTGTCATTTAATTGCTTGATAGACATATGACCAACATTAACTTTCTTTTCATGTCCAAAGAATAAAGCTCCGGAAGCAAACTTGATTGCAGCAGGAATTAAAAAAATTCAGAAGTTTTTCCAGAAGTACGGCGCGCCCGCGCTGGTCTAGCATGCGCGCTTCATCGGCACGGCCGCCCCGGGTCGGGATCCCAGAATCCTAATTCTAGTTAATTTACAATTGGAGGACTTCTTGTTAGTGTATACTGAAAATATTTATTTGAAGTATGTACATTTATTTCTGGCCAGTTTATTTGAGAATCATTTGAATGTTTACATGTTATCTAATATTATATATTGTGAACAATCTAGTATCAAATGGGATACAGAATATTAGATTGTTAAATACGGTTATATAATATAATAAGGTGCACAACACAGGTGGTGTTGGACAATCCACTGGTATGGCTGTAGTATTATTTAGATTAGTTTATATTGACTAATAAATAATACTAGTATACTTTATGTATATTGAACAAGATCAAATTTAGAATTGTTCCCTTAATATTGATTAAGAAGGAGAACTAAGATTCTATGTTATTATTAATGCTTAGGTTCTTAATCCAGAAATAGTAATTGACACGTGTATATTATTTACATGCTTTGATTTATATATGAAATAATTCTTTTGAATTATATCATTATATTTTGGGTGATGGAATTATATACATGGTGGATATTATTTATTGAAGGAATCCATGTCCTGATAATATTCGGGTTAATGATGTCCCCTTGAAAGCTCAAAAGGATTTAATTATGTGAAACCCTGCAGGTGGAATTTATTCTGGCATAATTAAATAAAGGTTGAGTGGATGATCAAGGATAAAAGATATTAATTAAATGAATTATCAGTAATTTATTTAATTAATGGACATATGATATTTTAAACATGGGGAATTTAATAAGCAAATAATATTGGAACCGAATTAATTAAATTACGGTATTAGGAAAGGTAGTGCAAATATTAATTCTTTAGTGGATTGAATTAATATTTAATTACATTGGGCTAGGCTCAAGATGTAATTAGAAGGCCCAACCTAATTATCCATGGTCCCTATTGTAGCCTATATATATTCTTATTCTCTTCTTGCTTGGCAATTGTGTGAAAACATATTGTAGCCACCAAGGAGCAAGAAGAGAGGATAACTTGAGAAGACGGAGGCCACACTTCGCTCAAGGGAATTTGAGAATACAATTGAAGAGCGTGGAATCAACCATTAACAAGGTAATCCTCTTTTCGTAATCTTTATCGTAAAACGTAGTAACACCCTAAGTCCGTGGTTCCCAACAATTGGTATCAGAGCCTGATAATGGGTTCTACGTTTTATGATATAATGTCCATGTCGTAATTATATATGCGTGTATATAGTGTTTTGCTTGTATTGGTTTTGATGCAGGTTGTTAATCCACTATTATGGCCATGTATATTTTAATTATGTGTTTGGATCCCACGTGGTTTAATCGTGGTTAATTTTTGTTTTGGTTTCCACGTGGTTTAATCGTGGTTGTAATTTACACGAGGGTTGATCGTGTTAGAATAGATTTTACAAAAATAGTTTTGTATTAGATCTATTTTTTTTGTAATTGTTCCGGGTATTTTGTAATAGTTATGTGCGATCGGAAATCAATTCCGGTAGTTTTTTGTTCCGCTGTGCGATTACAAGGGGCTGCTGTTGATGTTTGGATCGAACAAAATCAAAACAAAACTCACAGAAAAGCAACAGGCGCGCGCTGCGGCCGCTGCGGCAGCTGGGGCTGCTGGGGCCGCTGCGGTAGCTGGGACTGCTGGGGCTGCTGGGGGCGTCGGGGCGCGCTTGGGGCAGATTTTTTTTGAGAGCTGGATTTTTTTTCAAGGGCCATAATAGTGGAAAATTTATTTTAATTTTTTCCATTAAATTTTAATTATTGCTTTAATTTATTGATTATGTGTGTCGTTAATTATGTGTGTAATTCTTTTAAAATTGCATGTTTAACTTAATTAGGACGACATGGACATAAATTTTATTTATTGCTTTAATTAAATGTTATATGTTGCTAAAATTATGTGTGTATTTTGAATGCATGATTAGACATAATTATAACAACATAGGGCCCCGTTTAATTTTAAAATTCCTCAATTTTAATAAAAAAAAAATTCTAAGTGGGAGAGGGAATTAATATGAAATTAAATCCCATGGTCTCCATTATTGGTTGTAGGTAATTTAACATAAAGACGAATATAAATTATATATACGTCACCCATCGTGACATGTAATTTATGATGTCTAGAATGTTATCTTGCTTTTGGTCATCATCATCCTTGTTATCTTCTCTTTCATTGATAGCAGTTTCAGGTAGCATAACATCAACATTTATAAGATATCTACCAAAAATGGTGATCATCTCAAGATCCTCAATAGTCTTGATCTTCTTATTCTTCAGCTCAGACTCAATAACCATCATAGTATTCTTGTTCTTCATGACGCAATGCTTTGGGATTAGAAAGTATCTGCATTTCTTGGTAGTTGAACAGATGTAGGCCACACCCTTGCTAGATTTAAGACATGCATCAGGAAATGCTCCTTCTTGGTCTGTTTTGAGTTCCCTTAGCAATTGAGTATCATCCTATATCATCATTTTGACTTTATTGATGAAGATTTATGTTCTGAGGCTCTCCTAGATTTAAGAAATGCTAGTGAGACCTACATACATCTGTCAACTCTGGAGTCCTTGATGTTGACCAACACTCTCTTTTCCCTTAGCACATCCCTGGTGACTAGAGCCACTCTCAAGAAATTTTTATATTGTTGTCAATAGCCCTTTTGTGAGTGTGATGGTTGTGATTCATATAGACTCTCAGGTCCTCTAGAAAGTCACTAAAATCCTTGTCATATAAAGGGCCCTCAACTACTATCTTAAGTATCTCCTCCATACCAACATCTTCTTGATTTGATTTTAGCTTGGACTCCATCTCCCCCTTAGGATTGGTAGCAGGAAAGATAGGGTTTTTGGGTATCTTTTCCTTGATAATTTTTGGTGTTTCTTGAAGAGGGACTTTAAGTGCACCCATGATAGTTCCCAATGAAACACCTGTCTGCATTTGGAAATAGTTTTGGGAGTCTATCAGGGATTTGATGTCATTTTGTTGGTTGTGTAGTAGAGCTGTGAGCTGACTGACTTGAGATACGAGAGCTGAATTAGAAGCTTGAAGTTCAGCCACCTGGTTTTTAAGATCTCTAATTTCTGCAGATGAGGAAGTGGAAGGTGCACTAGTAGAATTTGCAGTTCCAAAGGTGTATTACGCCACTCTTCTAATTTCTTTCATCATTAAAGCTGAAGGCTCATATCTAGCCTTGTGGAGTTGATCCAATTCGACCTTGGTTCCATTTTTGTTGGAGATTTGAGTTTGAATGACATCATGCAAGGCCATAAATGACTCTTTCAGGTTCTTGATGCTTGTCTCTACCCCAGTGAGACTCAAAGTAGCCATCTTCTCAGAAAACTTGTTGAACTTATTTTTTATTTCTATTTGTGAAGGAACAAGCTCATCAATCTTCTGCCCTACCAATTCCTTGATCCCCAATTGATGATCATTCAGAGACTTTTTCAGTGCTTTACCAATGAAATGGAAAGCTTTTAGCTGAGCTTTATAGACCTCTATTATTGCATCATACACCTCCTGAGAAGTAAGCACCTTGGAATTGCTACCTAATATGGTGACATACTCTACCCTGAATCTGGCCAATACTTCTTTCATATCAATACTGATCTTCTTGGATAGTCAGACATCAACCTTGCCCTCTTGTTCATCTTCGTCCACTATCTTGGCATGTTGATCTTCAACATCTTTCTTGTATGAGAGTAGAATGGTCTGATAGTCTTGATTTGACATATCTGTGGTGTGCAACTGTTGAGTTATACTGGAAAGGCCTTCAAGTTGATCTACAAGTAAATCATTAAAAATGATAGGTTGAGCTTGATGTCTTGAAGCCATTATGCTAAGAGGTGAGAGGGTTGTTTTGTAGTGGTAGATGTTTGATTTATATTTATGGTTGAGGTGGAAGCTTGTTCAGTGTTTATGATTGAGGTGGATGGGAAGGTTTGTATTTTATTACCTGTGACTGGAGTCACAGTTGAACTCACAATTGGAAATATGGTTTTGACAGTGTGTTGTTCACCTTGTGAGTGAACCTTCATTTGAATTTGAGAGGAGTTGACCCGATTACTTTCATGTACCATGGCCTCAAACCCTTATTCTTCTTGCAAAGATCTGACATCTAAATGTGCTTGGGTACTTGCCTCCCTAGTAAGTGGATCATTAGCAATTGGACTCCTAGCTTTAATTGTGAGTGTAATTTTAACTAGGGTTTTAAGGGAAGTTATTCCTTCAAAAGGAACCTCCAATTGAATTGGAGAGGATTTGAGTAGCTCCCCCTCAAGAGTACTACCCTCAAATCTTAAAGTCTGTGAAGGCTGTTGTACACATGAAAGTGCATTGATTTGCAAAGGGTCTTCAGTAAAAACAGATGAAACCCCTCTTTTTTTATGGTATCATCAAGGTCCAATTCAGCATTTGGCCTCTTACCATCTAAATTTATTTCCTAAGTGGTGAGCATAGTTTTATGAACTGTGTCACTTGATTTTGGCAGGACTTGAGAAGTGAATTCAAGTCCTTCATTGTATGAAGAAAAAAATTGAGATATAAGGGATGTGAGTTCAGTTGTGAGTGTTGGAAACTCCCCCTGAATAGATGAGGGAGTTTCAAGAGATGTGCAACCAATATTATGTGCTCAAGAAGGTATGCAGACTATGTACACGATGCACTTCGGATGGTACTTTGTTCAATAGTGAAATCTTATTGAGAAGATACCAGTAAAGTCTGTTATATGTCCCTATTTACAACTGCACCTTGTTGAGAAGATGCAAAGGTGGTCAATTGAGTGGTCATCTCTATTTTCTTTCTTCTTGATTTCTTGACCATGTGACTTACATCCTCACCATGAATTTCTTCACTCTCACAAATCACAGTTAGGTTCACTTACTTTCTCTTCTTTTTACTAGCCCCACCCCTTTGAGAGGATGAAGCAATTGGTTTACTAGGGGTTATGAAGAAATGGTTGCATTGTATTTGTACTTCTACAGGTCCAGGAGTCATAACTGTACTAGCAATTGCACTACTTCTCATATCAGGCATGTGGTAAGGGTAAGACCTAAATTTCTCCAACATAAAGTTAGTGACATTTAGGCCCACCTTTACCCGATTCTTTATATTCAGTGATCCAAATAGAATTTTGGATACTGACTTACAAATTCCTATTTTACTAGCATCAATACCTAGTGTTTGAAGAATATCACTCACCTTATAATTTAAAATAGAGATGATGAATCTTGAAAAGAAAATTTTCTTACCCCTACTTACCAAAGGAATTGTTAGCCTTGTGCTCAGCTCTCTAAGAATTAGGCTTTCAACGTCAAGGTGTTTGTCATAGGACATTGAGTACACCAGCTTCTGGACCATACTTGATATGTTATCATAACATGTCATCCTGCATGTGAAGGCCCTTATTATTGTGTCAAACATAAAGGACCACTCCCTTCTCGGGTTCTTCTTGTTCAACCTGGCCAAGTCAATCTTCTCACTCTAGTTGATGAAGTCCATGAATTCTGCCAATTCCTGAGAGGTAGGAGCTTCAACCATGTTCTCTGTGAAGATGCCCAGTGCTTTGTTGATATCATTTGCATTGAACTCCACATCCATACCCTGGATTGTGCAAGTCACCATCATTGAAACTGCTTGATTGTTATCTATATTGGTGTGATGAACTGCACTATTCCAGAATTTGTTCAATACATTTAAGTACAAGGTTGGATTTGCAGTAAGAACACCTGCTAGATAGAAATCAGACATAAAATTTACAAAGTGTTGTAAAAGACATGCCTGCACTTTAACAGGACTAAGACATTTTGTCAACTCTAAATAAGTTGTATTTTTATCTTAATATGTATTTTGTACTTGTAACATTTAAAGTTTGTAAAAATGTCAAAGGAGCAGACTAGAGCCTTTTTCTATAAACAGTGTCAAGCCTAAGAATTCTATCTGAAAGAAGATCAAGAAGATCATGCCTCAGAAGAATTATAAAGAAGCTTAGAGTTGAATAAATCTGTTTTAGGAAAAATACTCTAAGTCAAGATCTCTACAAGTCACATATTTAATGTTATAGAGAAGTCATTTGAGAACTCCAGAATGGCTTCTCGAGAAGTCAGGAAAGCTACTAGAGAACTCAGAGATATCGACAAGCCAAATTGAAGAACTGAAGATTGGAGATATCGACAAGTCATTTCTTCATTAGAGAACTCAGAGTTATCGACAAGTCTACATTCATTAAAGAACTCTGAGTTATCGATAAGTCTAAGTCTACTAGAGAACACAGAGATATCGATAAGTCAAAATTCACTAGAGAACTTAAAGACATCGATAAGTTAAATTTTGACTAGAGAACTCTGAGATATCGACAAGTTAAATTTGACTAGAGAACTCTGAGATATCGATAAGTCAAGAAGCTACTAGAGAATTAAGAGTTATCGATAAGTCAAAGTGAAGATGTGAAGACTAGATATCTCGACAAGCCAAATTTCTCTTATAGAGAACTGAAGACCTCTACAAGCCAAACTAAATATAGAGTACTAGAGACCTCGATAAGCCAATATACTTATCGAGATTTCAAGTATTCTATAGACCTAAGCTGGAGATCTCGAGGTACAATCTCAAAGTATAAAATTGCAGATCAGTTCAATATCCAAGATAAACAATCAACAAACAATCCAACAGCTGGATTGACAAGTCTATAAAAAGCAGCTTGAAGAATGTGCAAGATCAATGGTGAAGATTAACTGACAAAGGAAGATCAAAGTGAACACGGGATGCTAAAGATATGCTAAGCCAGAAATGGAAGATCTACTTTTCTATAAATAGAAATGACAAGTGACAGTTTAAAAAACTAATAGCATGTCTTATTACACACTGTGTAAACCAACAGTTAACTAAGTTATAAAGTTAACACTGGTCCTTTAGTTAGTTGTAATAATTTAGATCAAATTTCTTGTAACACTCTCAAGGAGAAGCTAAGCTCTTTAACATCAAAGAACCTAGAAATTTTGTAGCAAAAAATTCTTAATTTTAATACAAAATTAAGTGAGTTTTGAAAAGATCTGTGTTCCTTATTCTTGCATGTTTAAATTCCTGCAGTAACACATTTCTACAAGATTAAGTTTACTTTGTTCAACCAAGCCAAAAATATTCAAGAAAAGCCTAAAAACAGTAAAACACATTCACCACCCCCTCTGTGTGTTATTCATTTTCTAACAAGTGGTATCAGCAAAATCTGAAAGTAAACAGATTTAAGATCTTGGAAGAATGAATACACAGAAAATCAGTAGCATCAAAATTCCTACTTTTGACAAAATTAACTACACTCTTTGGAAAAATAAAATGATGCTGTATATCAGGATGGCCAATCCACTCTACATTCAGATCCTCAAGAATGGACCCTTCATTCCTATGGTTAGAGTTGAGAAATCTATAGATGGAGAGATGGTTATTCCAGCTCATTTTGCTCCAAAAGATCCTTCTGAGTATTCTGACCCTGAAAAGGAGAAAGTCTCCCTGGATAGTAGCTTGCATTTAATTTTGATTGAGTCACTTGACAATGTGATGTACAACAATATTGTCAACTGTGACACTGCCAAGAAAATATAGGAAAAGATTGAGATACTCTATGAAGGAACTGAAGAAGTTAGGTCAAACCAAAGAAGAATACTGATTTCACAGTATGAGGGTTTCATGGCTAAGCCAAAGGAAAGCATTACTGATGTGTTTGAAAGATTTAATAAGCTGATAAATGACTTGCAACTTCATGACAAATATTATGAAGCTGAAGAAGGGAATCTAAAGTTCTTGCTTACTCTTCCTGATCATTTGGAACAGAAAATCTCAGCAATCAGGGAAGGGAGAGACTTGAGCAGAATAACTCTGGAAGTTCTATATGGAATTCAAAAAACATATGAACTAGAGATGATTCAAAGGTAATCATATAGATCTGGTCAAGGACATGTTATGGATGGATCAAGTGCTTTAATTATAAATGAAATCCAAAAAGCTAATGATGAACCAAGATCTCAAACTCCAGTTGCCTCAACAAGTGAGCAAAGAACAAATGATTCACATGAGCAAGTCATTCTGGAATTGGAAAAGGATGAGTTCTATACTCTTGAAGAACTGGATGAGCTAGATCAATCAATGGCATATTTAGCTAGGAAATTCTCTAATATTAGAGTAAAGAAGCCAAGACACTTCAAGAATAAAGGACAGTCCTTCAACAAAGACAACAGCTGGAAGGAAAAAGGGAAGTACAATTCTGATAGCAAGAATGGCTATAAAACTGAATTTGTTGACAGATCTAATATAAGATGCTTCAATTATGATGAACAAGGCCACTTTGCTACAGAATGTAGGAAACTCAAGAAAGAAAAGAAAGACAAGGCTTATCTTGAACTTGAAGCAAAGTATGAAGCTCTTCTAAGGAAACAACAAAGTAAAGCTTATATTGCAGAGGGTAAAAGTTGGGATGACTCTGAGAATGATGAAGATGAAGAATTTGGTAATTATGCACTCATGGCCCTGGAGCAAGGAGAATCATCCTCATCTAAATCACAGACACGAACTCTTAGCACTATTGATTTAAATATGAATCAATATAAGGAAACTATTGAAAAGATGAGCACAGAAATGTTTCACATTCATACAAGCATGGTTGCTGCTAATGAAGAAGTTAGCAGATTAACAAAGATAAATGAGAAGCTTGAAAGTGAGAAGTAAGAAACTGAATTGTTGTTGGTGGAGCTTGAAGCTTTAAAACAAGAAAATGTTTATCTAAAGAACAAGCTCAAGTGTGCAAATGAAATTGAAGTAGTGCTAAGGGAGAAGCTAGAAAAAAATGAAGTGAAGATGAAATCTTTCAGAAATGCATCTAAACTGGTCGGTCAGTATCATGAGAAGAACAAGCCATGTGCAAACATTGCTATTGGCCTTGACTATGATATTATGAATGACAAAAAGAAGACTTTAGGTGACAAAGGGAAAGCAAAGAAAACTGAGAATGCTCCAACCTTTTTGAAAGAGGTTAATGCACCTATATTCAAAGCATGTGAAGTCAACTTCAGTGAAGAAGAATTGATTATCAAGCAAAAAATTGTTGGTGAAGATAAAGAGAAGAAAATTGAAGAATTAGTTCAGTCTTCCAATACTGAAAAGAAGCTCATGAACAAACAAAGTCCCAAAACTCCTGTTAAAGAAACCAAAACTAAAGTTGCAAGAAAGAAAAGGAAAAATAGAAATGGGAAAATAGGGATAAACAAAAGCAATAATTTTGCCTATGTTGCAAATGCTCCTAGAAAGAAGTGTGAAAAATGTGGCTCTACAAATCATCTAACTCACCTTTGTAAAAAGGTTGTTAGCAAGCCAACTGAAGGAACTTGCAAATACAATGAAGCAGATTCAAATGATCCCTATTCATTTTGTGACAAGTTTGACTGCATTCCGTGCAACTTGAAAGTAATGAAGAGTTGCCACAAACTGAGAGTAGACCTTAAATAAACAAGAAATGAGTCCACATCAGAAGGAAAACATGCACAACAGTCACTGAATTATATCTCTTCTAAAACAACTCATTCTACTTCTACTGAACAAGTTACTAAGAAGAAACTATCCAACACTACTTTGGTTTCCAAACACACTTAAGACTCGTTGTGTGCAGGGCATTGTGTAGAGAGTCATCTGGATCATAGACAGTAGATGTTACAGGCATATGACAGGTGATAAGGCCTTGCTATCACAGTTTGAGGAGAAAGCTGGCCCTTTGGTGACCTTTGGAAATAACAATAAAGGATTCACAATGGGATATGGCAAGATTGTTTCTGAAAATGTTGTCTTTGATAATGTAGCACTGGTAGCTAGTCTTGAAGTGAATCTTCTCGTAGTTAGCAAATTTGTAGACAAAGGCCTTAAGTCTTACTCAACAAAGAAGAATGCATTGTTATCAGCAAGAAAACTGGTGAAGTTTCTCTGAAAGGAGAAAGGAAAGGAAGCTTGTTTGTTGCAGATTTTGACTCAACAAATAAGGATGGTGTTTGTTCCTTCTACACTAAGGCATGAGAAGAAGTAAACAAGCTATGGCATTAAAAATCTGTCTCACTTGAATTTCAAGGAAATTAACACCTTGTCAAAAAGGAGTTAGTAAAATACATGCCTAAGCTGGAGTTTGCTCAAGTTGAAGTTTGTGTAGTCTGTTAGAAAAGAAAAATGAAGAAACTACTCAACAGGAAAATCATGATAATGGAAGCTCATCTCATACACCTGAATTTAATTGCACAAACTCAGAGGGAGAAAGAAGATAGATACTTGAAGGAAACTCAAAACTTGGGATTATGGCATCCCAGGGGAACTGGTTTTGAAGCTGTTAGTTACACAGATGCAGATTTTGCTGGATGCAGGGTTAACAGAAAGAGTACTAGTGGAAGCTGTCAATTTCTTGGACAAAGAATTGTATCCCAGTATAGCAAGAAACAACAATATGTATCAACTTCTACAGCTGAAGCTAAATATTATACCAACTAGAAAAATAATTAGCTGACATTTTCACTAAACCTTTGGATGAAGCATCTTTCACTAGACTTGTAGGTGAAATTGGAATGCTTAACTCTTCATCATAAGGCAAGAACTCAGCTAATGTTTTGCAGCAGATTAATCTCCAGTAAATCAAAATTAATTTGATTAAATTGGAAATTAACTGAAATATGAATTATAAATATTTCAGAAATCTCTGCATATTTATTTTTCAAATTCAAATTAGAATTTTTCAAATTATAAGTAAACTGCTCGGTTGTTAATTTACATTCTTAATATGTAAAATTAACACAAGGCAGAATTATAAAAACCAAAAGTATATAGAGAACTGAGTTCTCGATAAGTAAAAATTGATTTCTCGACAAGTAATTTTAAGACTTCTCGAGTGAGTCCTCGATAAGTCAATCACTGACTTCTCGAGTGACTTCTCGATAGGCTTAATATGACTTATCGATAAGTCTTTGTAGAGTTCTCTAGTAGTGTTAATTCACAGAGTTCTCTACAAGTGTAATTTTTGACTTATCAATAACTCAGAACTGAAATAATTTAATTTAATAAATTATTTTGGTAAAATACTTTTGGAAAATTCATTCTAATTTTATTTTGAATTTATTCAAATAAAAGTTGGAAAATTCAGTCCACTTTTTGGACAAACTGAGTATTTATTTGACATCTCGATAAGTCAATTTTGAGTTCTCTAAAAGAGTAATTTAAAATGACCTCCCGATATGTATTTCATTTCTTAAAATGCCTTCTCAATAGACAAACTCCAAACGTCTATTTTTGAGTTCTTGACAAGTCATTTACTTTTACTATAAATACCCAGACTTCTCGATACATACACATACTTACAACTTTCGAGATCTAATTTGACCTAGCCTTTCAAGCAAAAACTCATTTCTCACTCGTCTCTACTCTTTTCTCAAAAATTCTTCTTACCCATTCTCTCTTACTAAACTACAATGGCACAAAACACTATTAGAGCAACTATCCCAGAGAAAGGAACCAATTATCTTGCTTTTACTGATGCAAACCAAGCCCCTGATAGTTTCAAGGGGTTTGTGAAACTGCTGGCTAAATCCTATCTTGTAGGTGCTTTGACTACAAATCCAGAACTGTATCTGGATGTGCTGCATGAATTCTGGACTACAGCTGTAGTGAGGATTGATGTAAATAACAACTCTTTTTCTATGGTGGTGACATGCATAATTGGAGGCCAACTAATAGAATTCAATGACCAAGATGTGAATAGAGCTTTGGGGCTGTCAACTGAGAATCTAGTGGAGGTAACAACTCCTGATGAGCTGACTGATGGACTTCATCAACTATAGTGGGAAAATCAACCTGTTAAGCTTAAACATGACCAATCTAAGGAAGAAGTGGTATTTCATCTTTGACTCTGTGGTAAGGGCCTTTACCTGCAGAAAAAAAGGATATGACAACATCTCAAGTATTGTGCAAAAGCTCGTGCATTCAATTGCTCACAACAGACATTTGAATGTTGGTCTGCTGATCCTGGAAGAACTTGCAACTAGGCTAACTATGCCTCTGATAGCTAGAGGTAAGGAAATTTTCTTTCCTAGATTTATTATGTCCACTTTAAATAATAAAGTAGCTGACATACACCTATTGAATGGTATAGATAGTACTAAAATAGGCAATTGTAAGCAAGTGTCCAAAATAATATTTGGCTCACTTACTACAAAGAATAAGGTCTATGTAAGTCTGAAAATCACTCCATTTATGTTGGAGAGGTTTAGGACTTACCCTTATCCTATGCCTGACATGAGATCTAATACACAATCTAGCACATCTATGATTTCTGAACCTGTGGAAGTACAAACACAGGAATACCAACAGGGATCTTCACAAGATGTAACCATTCTTTCACAACCTTTAGAAGCTAGGAAACCAACTACCTCATTTTCTCAAAAGGATGAGGTCAGTAAAAAGAAGAGAAAGGGGGCAACCTTAACTGTGGTAACTGAGAGTGGTGAGGAGATAGCTGAAAAAGAGACATCTCTGGTCAAAAGATCCAAAAGGAGTAAACTAACTGAGCTGGCCACTCTAGCCACCTCTGTATCCTCCCAACAGGATGCAGTTGTAAAAACAATTAGAAGTAAGTCTGCACAGCCTGCACAAGAAGCAATTCAAGTGTCTGGTAGGAGAAATAAGGAAGGCACACACTGTGTGGACACATCCCTTGAAGCTCCCTCATCTACTCAGGGGGAGCTGCCAACACTCACAAATGAGTAACAATCTCTTTTATCTAAAATTTTTCTCTTCCAATTCCACTTGAATCCACTTCTCAAGTGCACCAAAAATCAAGTGACTTAGGTCAAGAAGCTTTGCTCACCACCCAGACACTTCATTTAGATGGTGAGGGGCTACATGTTGGGGTAGACCTTAATGACACCATCACAAATATGGGGGATTCATCAGTCTTTACTGAAGACCTCATGGATACTTCTAATGCACCTTCATGTGTAAAATAGTCTTCACAGACTGAAAGGTTTGAGGGTAGTACTACTGAGGGGGAGCTATCTAAATCCTCTCCAATTCAATTGGAGGCTCCTCATGTAGGGATAACTCCCCTCACAACCCTAGCAGAAATTTCCGTTGCAGTTGAAGCTAGGAGTACAATTGCCCATAATCCTGTCATAGGGGAGGCAAGCATAGCACATTCAAGTGCCAGTGTGTTGCAAGACACATAAGGGTTTGAGGTTGGTGTACATGAAAGTAACCCAGTCAAATCCCCTCCAATTCAATTGGAGGTTCCCACTAGAAGTGGAGGACAACACACTGTTAAAACCACAGAGCAATCTGTGAGTCTAACTGTGACCCCAGTCACAGGTGTTTCTGATGAACCATCCACCTCACAACCTCAACAGCCTTACATACTCTCTCACTGGATACAAGAATCTACTTCTCAACAAACTTCTGTAGATGATCTACTAGTAGAACAGATATCTGGATTGGCCAACATCTCACAACATCTCTTGACTTCAAATATGAGCAACCAGGACTATCAAGCTATCATGCTTGCTTACAATGAAGAGGTTGAAGAGCAAAAGGAGAAAATTGTCAATGATGCTGAGCCAGATGGAAATGTGGATGCATGGCTGTCTGATGATTTTGTCTTGGAGATGATCAAGTTCTGGCCAGATTCAGAGAAGTGTATGTTACTATTCTGGGCAGCAATGCAAAAGACTTGAGTCCAGAAGCTGTCTATGATGCCATTACAGATGTATACAAAGCTCAGCTCAAAGCATTTTATCTGTTTGGTAAAGCTCTTAAAATCAAGCTTACTGGCCATGAAGAAAGAATAAGAAAATTGGTGAATGAGAAGATGGACAAGATCATACCATCACAAGAGCAGATCTCTAAGAAATTCAAGCATTTACTGAGCAAATGGCTAGGATAGATCTTGACTCTATTTAGAAAGAAGTCAAAAACCTCAAACTATCTTTCACCAATCTTCATACAGTGATCCAATAACAAATTACTCTCTCAAATGAGACCAAGGTCCAGCTGGATCAACTTCACCAGAGAAGATATAAGCCTTCAATTTTGCTAATGGAAGGGATCAAACAGTCTATAGAAGAACACTTTGGCACATCTAGCAGCTCTTATCAGCCTGGATCTACTTCAACAAATCTGCAAATTTAGTCTCTACAAGGTCAAATCACAGCATTGCAAGACTCCAACTCTTCTCTCACTACACAAGTTCAAGCCTTGATATCTCTTGTCAAGAGCCAACAAACAGATATTCAAACCCTGGTGGACTCCCATAAGCATCTTCAAATGCAGAATTCTATAGCTTTGGGAGCCGTCATGGGTAAACTCAACATACCACTACCTTCTCTGCCTGAACAAGTAAGGCCTGAAATTCCTACTCCCCTTCTAATGCCTGTCAACAAGACTGAGGGGGAGATAGAGGCTAGGTTGACACGATCAAGGTCATCTCAACAGCAAGTTCAGGGTGCTGAAAAGAAATCTAAAGAAGTTGATCTTGACATGGAGAAACTTATTAGGTCTGCTGAAGGACCTAGTCTGAGCAGAGAGTTTGAAAAACTACTCAAAACCTTAAAAGCTTCTCTCAACAACAATCACTTCACATATAAAAAGGCCCTGAACAAGATAATCAATTTCATAAGAGTGATCAAGGTCAATAAGGACAACTTTCTGGAAGAGAAGATAATGGTTAATGAAGGTACCATTAACTAAGGAGGGCATCTGAGTTAGATATCTTTATCAGCAAACTTGGAGTTATAACTCGTGAAAATACCATGCTATTAACTGCACTGAGAGATGCTCAAGTAGCTGCCTTCCCTGAAGTATATCTACAGCCAAGCAAAGGTATAACATACATCTGTCCAACCACCAGACAATTCAGACATTTTAATATCCCCAAACACTGTGTCATGAGCAACAAAAAGCTTATCATGATCCTAGGAACTAGCTTAAAAGCTAAGAAAAATAAGAACAATGATGATATGGATATGATAGAGCTACTGAGGAGATATATGGAAAATGCAGAAACCAACTTGCCCAAAACACAGTTCAACAAGGATGACCTGGATGATGATGAGCAGAAGAAGAATGATCAAAATCCTTCTTGCTCAAATCTTAGTCAGTCCAGTGAGCCATCTGGGAGCAACGGTGGAGAGAAGAAGGAGGATGACAAAAAAGATGAAGAAAGGAGGAGAAAAGGTGAGAGGAAGAGCAAAAAGCCTCATGATGATTCAGAAACTCAAAAAACCCTAAAAATCCAAACACAACCAACTCAAATCTCACCTCAATCTACAACATCAACTATCTCAAACATCAAACCTTCCCAACTATCTAAGCCAAAATTTCTGTATAAACAAACAACCAATTCTTCCCTAAAAATTCCAATCACCTCAAGCCAAACTAACCTCAAGAAAATGACAACCCTACCTTTAGCCAAACCTTCACTAAAATTCAAGCACAAATATGTTGAGAGAAAGCCTAAGAAAGTCGAGCCTGCAAAGAAAGAAGAATTCACTAAAAGGGCCATCTGGAAGTGCTTTAAAGAATCTGACTTTCTACCTCTAAATTGGTGCATCTTAGATGAAGACCATTTCCAATTTCTTGCTGAGGAAATTGTTAAAGTTTGGATTGTATCCTTGAGAGAAGTTAGAATTTATTTTGAGGATGGTACATTCACTCTTCTATATAAAAAGTTAATGAATTCTTTAGCTCCCACAGAAATTAAGAGAGTGATAAGTTTGTTAAAGGGCAAGGATACTGCTACAAGGGCATGGAGATCATCTCTAGCTGAATGGTTGATTGTAAGGGAGGAAACAAAAAAAATAAATGAGGCTGAAGCTGAAAAAAAAGAAGGAGGTATGATGAAGAGATAGACATGCACATAAAAAGATTAGAAGAGTTGAAAGCAAAAGGAATGAGCAGAATTTCTAAAGAGGGGAGATTTCTAAACATCAGAGCTGGTGGATTCTCAAGATTCTGCATAGAGGTTTTGGACTAAGGTTATCCTAAGGCAGCAAGACAAAAACTTGTAGAAGCTCTAAGTGGAACACCTATCATAGAAGAACTTAAAATTCTTGACAAATTGAAGGCTTAATTTAGAGAAAAAGCAGATGTAACAACTGTCTTTACCTGAGTCTTGTAATCATTGAACCTTATGAACCTTATGTTGTACAAGTTGTAATTCTATCAAGCTCTATGTATTAATTTTATTCTCCATCATTTTAAACTTGGGGTTAGTCTTGTTAACAGGCATGAAATTGTGTTAAGCAATCTTCTCACAAATTGGGGGAGATTGTTGTAAAAGACATGCCTACACTTTAACAAGACTAAGACATTTTGTCAACTCTAAGTAAGTTGTATTGTTATCTTAATCTGTATTTTGTACTTGTAATATTTAAAGTCTGTAAAAATGTCAAAGGTGCAGACTGGAGCCTTTTTCTATAAACAGTGTTAAGCCTAAGAATTCTATCTGGAAGAAGATCAAGAAGATCATGCCTCAGAAGAATTATGAAGAAGCTTGGAGTTGAATAAATCTGTTTTAGAAAAAATACTCCAAGTGAAGATCTCTACAAGTCACAGATTTAATATTATAGAGAAGTCATTCGAGAACTCCAGAATGGCTTATCGAGAAGTAAGGAAAGCTACTAGAGAACTTAGAGATATCGACAAGCCAAATTGAAGAACTGAAGATTGGAGATATTGACAAGTCATTTCTTCTCTAGAGAACTCAGAGTTATCGACAAGTCTACATTCATTAGAGAACTCTGACTTATTGATAAGTCTAAGTCTACTAGAAAACTCAGAGATATTGATAAGTCAAAATTCACTAGAGAACTCAGAGACATCGACAAGTCAAATTTTGACTAGAGAATTCTGAGATATCGACAAGTTAAATTTGATATCGACAAGTCAAGAAGCTACTAGAGAACTAAGAGTTATCGATAAGTCAAAGTAAAGATGTGAAGACTAGAGATCTCGACAAGCCAAAATTCTCTTATAGAGAACTGAAGACCTCTACAAGCCAAACTAAATATAGAGTACTAGAGATCTCGATAAGCCAATATACTTATCGAGATGTCAAGTGTTCTATAGACCTAAACTGGAGATCTCGAGGTATAATCTCAAAGTACAAAATTGAATATCAGTTCAATATCCAAGATAAACAATCAATAAACAATCCAACAGCTGGATTGACAAGTCTACAAAAAGCAGCTTGAAGAATGTGCAAGATCAATGGTGAAGATTAACTGACAAAGGAAGATCAAAGTAAACACGGGATGCTAAAGATATGCTAAGCCAAAAATGGAAGATCTACTTTTCTATAAATAGAAATGACAAGTGTCAGTTTAGAAAAGCTAATAGCATATCTTATTACACACTGTCTAAACCAGCAGTTAACTAAGTTATAAAGTTAACATTGGTCCTTTAATCAGTTGTAACAATTTAGATCAAATTTCTTGTAACACTCTCAAAGAGAAGCTAAGCTCTTTAACATCAAAGAGCCTAGAAATTTTGTAGAAAAACATTCTTAATTTTAATACAAAATTAAGTGAGTTTTGAAAAGATCCGTGTTCCTTATTCTTGCATGTTTAAATTCACGCAGTAACACATTTCTACAAGATTAAGTTTACTTTGTTTAACCAAGCCAAAAATATTCAAGAAAAGCCTAAAAATAGTAAAATACATTCACCCCCCTCTGTGTGTTATTCATTTCCTAATACAAAGCACTTGAAATTATCAGGTGCCTGTGTTGGGTCGACAAAGGCTAGGTAGTTGGTTCCATCCTTGGAAATTTCTGCTATCTGGATGTGTATGTTGGATGCCATAAGAAAGCTTAAGAAAAATAAATGGGCAAGTATTTGTGAGAGAGAGAATGTTTGAAAAGTTAAGAATGGTGAAAAACCGCTGTAATTAGGTCAATTTAGATCTCAAAAGCGTAAAGAGGAGTTATGTCGAGATGTCTGGATATTTATAATGTAAAGATGTGACTTCATGACAAGAGAATTAGAAACGGTGAAAAATATATCGAGAAATCACATGGGGGTGTGTAGAGAACTATAATTGAGATATCCTTTTTTTAGTATCTGTTAGCAACTGGAGCAAAAGTTTCATCATAATCAGTTTCTTCTTCTTGTGAGTATCCTTTAGCAACAAGTCTTGCTTTGCTTCTATTTCTTGGTGCAGGAACTAACTCCCAAACTTTATTTCTTTAAAATTTGATTTAGCTCTTCTTGTATAGCAGTTATCCAGTCAGGATCAAGTAGAGCTTCTTTAGTTTTTTTAGACTCAATTTGAGATAAGAAGCATGCATGTAGACATTCATTTGCAGTGGCACTTCTAGTTCTTACACCAATATTAGGGTCATCAATAATAGTGTCTCTGGTGTGACTCATGTCCCATTTTCCGGTGTGTTGATTTTGATGATTAGAGGTGTCCTCATTTTCTTCATTAATGGCATGACTTGCAGAACCATCATCTCTTTCTCCTCCCGAGTTTGTGCTATCAAATTCAGGTGTGCTTCTGTCTTGAGATGAATTCTCATCTGCGGAATTCACTGGATCACTAGCTTATTCTTCTCATTTGTTTGCATTATTTCCATCTTCATATTCAGCATCACTGTCAAGATTGAGATTTTCAAATTTTAAAGCTTCAGTTTCACTTTGATCTAGACATTCCAAACCAGGATACTTGTCATCATTAAAAGTCACATCTGTGCTCTTCATGATCTTTCTTTGCTCTTGGACATAGACCCTGTAAGAAGCCCTCTTCAATGGATAACCAAGAAAGATAGCTTCAAATACTTTAGAGTCAAATTTGCCAACATATTCATAATTTTCTTTTTAACACATAGAATTTGCTTCAAAAGACATGAAGATATTTAACTGTAGACTTCTTCTTAGACATGATTGAGTAAAGTGACTTGTCAATACTTTTGCTCACCAAATATCTATTCTGAGTATAACATGATGTGTTAACAGCTTCCTCCCAAAAGCTTGTTAGTAGATTGGCATCCTAGAGTAGTGTTCTTGCAGCTTCAACCATAGTCCTATAATTTTTTCAACCATACCATTTTTTGAGGTGTTCTTGGAGTTGAGAACTCTTGATTGATGCCTTTGTATTTACATAAATCATTTAAAATGGAATTTCCGAACTCAGTACCATTGTCACTTCTCAATCTTTTCACAGAATTGTCAGCTTCGGCATGTTTCTCAATCTTCTTTATGTTCTCAATGATAATGTATGGAGTTTCATCTTTAGAATGCATAAATTTTACCCAGATGTACCTTGAATAGTCATCCACCATTACCAGTGCATATCTCTTCGTAGAAATGGACATGACATTAATAGGTCCAAATAAATCTATATGGATAAGTTGTAGAGGAGCATTGATAGAAGTCACAATTTTGCTTTTGTGACTTGATCTCTTCATCTTTCCTTTCTGAAAAGCTTCAAAAACTTCATCTTGAACATACTCCAAGGCTGGCATGTCTCTTTTCACAAGAGTGTTGATTGTTTCGAAGTTTAGGGGAGAGAGCTTTTTGTACCCAAGTCTGCTTTGTTCACCTGATGCCTTAGTATAGAAGCAACACACTTTGTCCTTGATTGTTGAGTTCATGTCTGCAACAAACATGCTTCTTTTTCTTACTTATTTGAGAGAAATTTCACCAGTCTCTTGCTTGTAAGTGAGAAATCTTCTTTGCCAAATATAACTTTGAAAACCTTATTTGTAAATTGACTAACAGTTAGAAGATTAACTTTAAGTCCTCCAACCAGTGCTACATCTTGAATCACAATATTTTTAGAAATTAAACTGTCACATCCTATTGTGAATCCCTTGATGTTGTCTCCAAAGGTCACCGAAGGGCCAACCATCTCCTCAAACTGTGATAACAGAGTTTTACTAATTTTCAAGTATCTGGAACATCTACTATCAATGATCCATATGACCTTATTCTTCTTGCCCTGAACACAATGATTTTTAAGTGTTTCTAGCTACCCAAGCAGTGTTGGGCACATTATTCTTCTTGGTAGAGTTAACATGAGTAGAACTTGAGCTATCAAAAGAAATAGTTATCTTAGGTTTATTTGCATTTTCATTTTTGATTTCATATCCAAGATTGATTTCTTTTAGATCTTTTCTTAACTTATGACAACTAGTCATAACCTTCAGGTTGCAAGGTATGCAATCAAACTTATCGCAAAAATAATAAGGATCATCTGTTTGTGCTTCATTGTATTTGCATGCCCCATACTTTGGCTTACTAACAGTATTTTTACAAAGATGAGTTGGGTGATTTGTTGAGCCACATTTCTGACATTATTTCCAAGGGGCATCTGTAACATAAGCATATTTGTTACTTTTGTTGACTCCAATTTTCCCATTCCTTTTTTTCTTTTTCTTCCCCGTGCTTTCATTCTTTGCTTCAGTTTTAAGTATCTTGATGACTGGACTAGTCTCGGGCTTTTTCTCACTTTCAGTGTTGACAGTTGATTTGACATTTTTCTTGTTTTCATCCTCATCTGCAATTTCTTGCTTGATGATGAACTCTTCTTCACTGAAATTCACCTCACGGGCTCTGAACAAGGGTGCATTTACTTTTTGAAGCACAACATGAACTTCCTTGTTCACACTTTCTTTGCCTTTATCAATTTGATTTTTCTTTTGAGATGATCCAGCCTCATAGTCCAGACCAATTGCGATGTTAGCACAAGATTTGTTCTTTTCTTGATATTGTCCAACTAGTTTATAAGCATTTTTAAATAACTTAAATTTAAGTTCATTTTTCTTAATCTTATCTCTCAGTATAGCCTCTATCTCCTCTACACATTTCAGCTTATTTTTAAGATATTCATTTTCTTGCCTAACTGATTTGAGGCTCACAAGCTGCAAATCTAGTTCTTATTTCTTAATTTCAAGTTTCTCATTCACCTTTGATAGTCTATTCATTTCCTCAGTGGCAGCCACCATGCTTGTGTGAATGTGAAATATTTCCATACTCATCTTTTCAACAGTTTCCATATATTGTGAGGAATTCAAATCAATGGTGGTTATGATAGGTACCTTAGACTTTGATGTAGATGATTCTCCTTCCTCCAAGGCCATGAGAGCATAATTTCCATATTCTTCATTATCATCTTCATCTTCTGTATCATCCCAACTCTTTCAATCAGCAATATAAGCTTTTCCCTGGTGCTTCTACAGAAGTGCTTCATACTTAGCCTTAAGCTCCAAGTATGCCTTATCATTTTTCACCCTTTTTGGCTTTCTGCGTTCTGTGGCGAAGTGACCAAACTCATCATAATTATAACACCTAATCGTAGACCTATCCACAGATCCTGATTTATATCCACCTTTTCCAGTTGCACTTGTCTGAGTTTTTCCCTTTCAGTTATTGTTGTAGGGTGTTTTACCTTTACCCTTGAAATACCTAGGCTTTTTAACTCTTATATTTGAAAACTTCCTTTCCAGGTAGGCCATAGACCGGTCCATTTCATCCAACTCATTAAGGGTGTAATACTCATCATCTTCCAACTCCAGAATAACTTGCTTTTGAAGTTCCTTGTTCTTATGCTCAACAGGTTATAAAACTTAAGTCTGAGATTCAGTTTCATTTTCAATTATTTTCTGATCATTAGCTATCAAGGCACTTGACACATCCACAACATGTCATTGACTCAGCTTTAATGATTTTATCTACATCATCTCCAACTCATAGGTTTTAAGAATACCATATAAAACATTCAAAGTTATTCTCCCTAGATCTCTCCCTTCTCTTATTGCAGAGATCTTTTGATTCAAATGGCCAGGAAGAGTGAGTAAGAACTTCAGGTTGACCTCCTCAGCTTCATAGAACTTGTCATGCAGCTACAAGTCATTTCTCAATTTGTTGAATTTTCAAAAACCTCAGTAATTCCTTCTTTAGGTTTAGCCATGAAACCCTCATATTGTGAGATCATAATTCTTCTCTAGTTTGACCTCACTTTCTCAGTACCTTTACATAGGATTTCTATCTTCTTCCATATTTGCTTGGCTGACTCACAGTTGATAATGTTGTTATACATGACATTATCAAGAGATTTAATTAGAATGAGTTGCAAGCTATTGTCAAGTGAAAGTTTCTCCTTTTCTGGTTTAGTGTATGTAGATGGATCTTTAGAAGCATAGTGATCAAGAATGACTATATCACCTTCAGTTGCTTCAAGTACCCTTACAAAAGGAATGAAGGGTCCATACTTGAGAATTTCAAGATATAGTGGATGATTCATCCTGATGAACAACATCATCTTTTTCTTTCATAGAGTGTAGTTTACTTAGTTAAAGATAGGGATCTTGATACTTTTAAGTTTTTGTGCACTCATACTTCTAAGATCTAATCTGTTTACTTTTAGATTTTGCTCTGTTACCACTTGTTAGGTATGAAATGCACACAGAGTGGGGGTGAATGTGTATTTCTTGATTTTTCTTGCTTAAAAATCAAGTTTGGTGTTTAAGCTATGGAAATTAACAAGTAGATATCGTTTACAGTGATAATTGACTTAATGTAAAAGACACAAAAGCAACTATCAAAACTTACTTGATCTTTTATTAAAAATTAATTAGTTATGCTACAAATTTGTGTTCTTGAATAATAAGAACTCAGCTACTTCTCTTGAGAGAATACAATATTTCTAGATCTGTTTTTTTTACTTCTGAACTAAGAACACGTGACATGTTTTTAGACCAACATGCACAGTTTACAGAACTTGCACTAAAATAGACTAATACATTTTCTATAGTCCTTTTTCTATATCCATTTTAAGTGCAGCAAATATGCATATAATCTTCTAGGTATGTGATCCTCCTTTGTCCAATTCATCTTATTCATTGATCTTGCACTCCTCAAGCTGCATTTATAGACTTTTCATTTTAGTGATAAAATGGTTTGTTGACAGATAATCATGGATCTTTATGTTGGTTGCGTTCCGTAATTGAAGCTATTATCGAGATTTGCAATACTATATAGAGATGTCTCATATCGACATGTAGAATGACTTATTGATATCTCCACTTCTCTACAAGTGTAATGACTTATATCTCCAGTTCTCTCTATGCAGTTTGACTTATCGATATCTCCAGTTCTTTATATGCAGATTGACTTGTCGATATCTCCAGTTCTCTACATGCAGTTTTGAATTGTCAATATCTCCACTTACATATATTTTTGACTTATCGATAACTTCACTTCTCTATATAGCCTTGGACTTCTCTACAAGTAGAGTGACATCTCTACAAGTATAATGACTTCTCTACAAGTAGAGTGACTTCGCTATAAGTATAATGACTTCTCTACAAGTAGAGTGGCTTCTCTATAAGCTTTTCTAACTTCTCGATATAACTTGATCCGTGATTTCTTGACATTTTACTTAGAGCATTTTTCAATCTACAACTTTATTCTTCACCAAGCAGTTTGTCTTCATTCTGAGGCATGATCAGGCTTAATCTTCTTCCAGAAATTTATTCCTAACTTGTTGGTTGTTTACTTAAAAATACTCTAGTCCAGTCTACTTAACAATTTTAAAGACTCAAAAAACATCATTACAGAATACATTAAATTACAAGTCAACCAAATCTCGGGATTGTCAAAGTGACTTAGTCTTGTTATATAAAGGCATGTCTTGCACAACACATATCATCGTCTCTGTATCCAAAACTCATTTCAGTCTCGTACTGTTACATATCTTCCTCCCCGTGACAATCCCATCTAGTACAATATACCATTACATGATACCATGTCGACACAAATCAATTTTCACGGTATAAGAATTAAAGTATAACATCCCCCAAATCCGGGGTCATGATTGGATGTTACCAAACAACCTTAAATAATATAAACCTGTATATTAAAATAAATATATATATGACCCCTCAATTCCGGATCGTTTACAGGTTATGGTATGAAACAAGAATCTAAACATCTAAATTTCTATAACAACTAATTCAAATTTTATTACCTTTTTGCCATCTTCCTCGTCTTATTTATTTTGACATGTCTAACTTCATGTCGCTGGGATCTCTCCTATTTTCGCTGACTATTAGGAGCTATTCACTTTTATCCCCATGTGATGCTGAAAGAAATAAGAATTTACAAAGCATGTGTGAGCCAAAAATGCCCAAAAAGTATCATAATTGGTTTCTAGATTTCATTATCAAAAGAAATTCCTGGAAACAATATTTAAAGAATTTTATAAACATCTTTATTTATTTGAAGCAGTTGAGCGAATAAAACATCGGCCTTTATTAGCCTTTAATTATAAATCATATTTCTCTGAAAAGGACAATGAACAATTCTCTGATTCATCTCATGAATCAATTATTTATTCGGTTTTGTAATCATGAAACTTTTAAGGAAGAAATGCCGTTAATTTCGATCAACAATATATTAGATTAGACACTAGAACCAACATATGTACTATACTTTGCTGATCAGTCAGAATTTAGTACATACATATGCCCATCCGCATAGAACCACATCATATCGGGTACCCAGGCCCATTCTGACCTCAATAAACAAAGGGTCTGGTCCATCCCCGGCCCTTAGGGTCCAGTCCATCCCTGGCCCTTATCATAACCATCAAGTCCGTAGAGTATTTTGATGTTAAAACATTTTGATTTAAAAATATCACGATTCAGGATTCGCAAAATAACCCAGAACAACAGGTATTTTCTCAAGAAATTATAAATCATAATAAAAGAATAAGAAGAAGGGATACTTTCATAATCAAGAGTTATTGCGGAGATATGTAAAATATTTAACTATTATGAATTTAGAATAGGAAAGAATACCTGCGTCAGTTGATCCACTTTTTAACTTCCAATCAACATTATATGTTCACTTCTATTCCGTATCCACTCGTTTCATTTATCACACATAATCAAGCTTTACTTTTACTATCACTGTCTGGCTTTGAATGCCACGATCTATATGTATCTATCATTAAAGATACTATTTTAATTAACACACCAAAACTCAATCGACGTAACAATACGTCTCGACATCTATCAGATCGTTTACATTTAATCATGGCATTGAAGACTGTAAGCAGATATCATGCTGATCACATAGCACGCAATCATGTTGTTCATATAACACATAAACACATAACTCATGTAACACATAAGTCAGATCGTCAAAAGATAATATTCAGTATTTTTAAAACTGGAATCAGGTAAAAAATATGATTTATCGATCAATAATTGACTTAGAAGGACTCGGAACATAAGCGACCTTTCGATACAAAAATAATTTAAGTCTCGAAAGAATTTTTATTGGAAGCGGAATATTTTTCTGAGTCTACACGCGTTCGTTTTATATTAAACGGACAAATGATCTATTTATTATGAATAAAATGAGAATAATTCAATTAATAATAATATTAATTGAATTTTAAATAACTTTATATAATTTTTAAAAGCTCAAAATTATTTTTAAATCATTATTTGACTTAATTATAAATAATTTCATTTTATTTAACTATTTATAGATAAATTAATTAATTAAATTAATTAATTAATTAATTAAATCCACAAATAATTAATTAAAATAAATTATAAATAATTAATCAAATTTATATTAATTAATTAATTAAATCCATAAATAATGAATTAAAATAAATTATAAATAATTAAATCAAATTTATATATTTTTTTTAAAAATAACTTTCTAGAATTAAAATAATTTAGTTAATTATTTAAAATAATTAACTAAACTATTTTCGAATTTAAATTCAATTTTTAGAATTTAAAAATTATTTTAAATTAGTTTTAAAAAAAATAATCTTCAGAAACAGTTTTCAGTAACTGAATTAGGGGAGTTGATGATCAAACCCGGGTAGGGTTTGGGTCGAAATCGGGTTGCCAAGAACAATCTAGATCTGCCGGATAATCCCCAGAATCCGACGACGTCGGGAAGTTCATGCTAACCTCCGATCACGGCACAAACCACATCCCTTGCTCCGTTTGATGCACCAAAATGATTCTAACAACTTTCAGCAACAAAACCCACACCTTCATGGCTACATAACAATCCCAAAACAATTTCTCCGGTTAAATCATATCAAATACAATTTCTCCGGCTAAATCATATCAAATACTGGCCAAACTCTGGCCAAACCATGAACTCCCTAAATCGAAAATCAACTTTATAAAAATTTGATATAAGATCATTATCTTATAAGATCATTATCTTCTTTTTCAAAATGTTTTATAACAAATTTAATGAACTATCCATGCCAATTTTATATTCTCTCGTAAAGTATTTTGCCTCATTAAATTAACGACCAATCTAATTACGATCGGATGCCATCTACAAATGCGCACATATATGTAATTATTAACCACTGACAATATCAACATATTACACTATTTATCGTCCTATTAGTAAAATTAGTAAGCAAAAATGTTGTGCGTAATTGACGTAGAAATGCAATAATACAAAAATAAATGAAAGTCGATAATTATACTTACTTGATGATTAAGGATGATCACATGAATGCAAAATGATGTGGAAAAAATAGAAAAAATGGTGGAAAAAAGGAGATGCAGAGAAGATAGATAAATGCCACTACCAGAATGAAAGATGAATCAGGCAGCCAAAATGAATCGACTTATTCCGACTGATTTCAATCGAGCGACTAAATTCAACTGATAGAAGTCGTATTTATAATTTCCACAAAATTAGTTGAATTTACTTTTATCATAAAAAGAAATTGAATTTATATACTCAATCACAAGCACATGAATTTATAAATTCATCTTAAAGCGGTTGAATTTATGTAAAAACAATTGAATTCATTATAATATCCAGGAAATAAATATTCCAATTAATTAATTTTTTGCAGTACTCTTAAATTTTCAAATTATAAATATTCGTACGGTTGGATTACTTTAAATAAATTAAAAATTCTAACCCTAGTCCCCTTAAACCTTGAGTCATTAACCTCTAAATTATATGTCTAACCATACTAACTACTCAAATGCACTGATTTAAGAATAATTTTTATTGTTATCTTCATAATTTTTTTAAAAAGAAATCATAGAGAATGAAGCATGTAAATGTGGAACTTTTTTTTGTAATTTTTCCAATTAATTAGACTAGTATTTAAATTTTGGCAAATTATCAAAAACAAAAACAACAAAATCTTTCATTACATATATATTTTTTCTTATCAAAATATATATTATTCTTATCAAAATATTTGAAGATATAATGAATGTTATTCTTATATATTTATATTTTTTCATATAATATGCAATACTATTTAAATATTTAATATTTTTTTTGGTTTTATAATATTTTATTTTCAACCGCATTTGGTTACCTTTATAATTTCAATTGATTTCAGTTAAAATTGTTTCGTTTACATTTTGCGAGAGTTTCCCCCTTCAGTGATTTCAAATGTGTAGAGAGGGAAAATCCCGCCATTTTTGTTAAATTTGACCAACAACGATTGAATTTAGGATTGTCAAATAATTTTATTGGATAAATATTATTGATTGAATTTAATCGTGCTCTTAAACTCGATCGAAAACGGTCAAGTTTGGTCCATATTGTATTTTCCCAATCATATTTAGTCTTTCTTCATAAGTAGTGTATAAATAGTTACTTTATAAATGGAAGGGTGTAAAATTAGACTTGAAAACGATTTGTGGTGTGTACAAATGTTTCGTGTACCAAATTTTAAATCCGAACCCGACCCAGATTTGCATTCGTGTACCAATTCGATGACACTAATCTCAAACTAATATATTCGTATTTACCCGTTTTAGTATACTAAAAAACACAGATTATATACGTAAAAAAATTAATTATTAAAAAATGCAGTAGATAATTAAACGGTGAAGTACTCACTCACGTAGTTAAGGAACAATAAAATACATTTTAATATTTATAATTATATATATGTTATTTGGAATAGGTAAAATTCACTTTTGATAATTATTTATTTATTCCGTTTACTTTCGTTCCGTGTCGTGTATCTATATTGAAAATCCAAACCTGACATTAATAATATTTGTATTTTTTCGTGTTCGTGTACTTTCGTATACCAAAATTTTCAATTCAAATAGAAAAAATGACAAAAATACCTCTTTTTAAAATTTTGGCCAAAAATACCCGTCTAATACGCATTTTTCAGTTGGGTATTATTAATACACATTTTAAAAATAGGTAATTCGAATTAAAAAAAGTTGAAAAAAGAGATACGCATTCACATAATGCGTATCACCTATTTGATTCTGGTGATACGCATTTGTGACATGCGTATCACATTTCTGCTTTTTTTATTTTATTTTATTTTTAATTTTTTTATGTAATACCCATTTTTTAGATGCGTAATAGATTTACCCATTTCTAGAATGCATATTAGAAGGTATTTTTGGTCATAAACTCCAAAAAGTGATATTTTTGTTACAACTTTTAAAAAAAGAGGTATTTTTTGCCATCACCCGTTCAAATACTAATTATTCATATTATTTCGTAACGTGTTCACATGTCGTGTAATGTTGCCGGATTTATGTAAAATGCATGTTAGGTCACACACACTGTAGAAGGGGGTTGAATACAGTGTATAGCACAATCAAATCGAATTCAAATAACACAAGTAACAGAAAACAGACTTTATTCAATGCAATAAACTCTGTTACAATATGGAACTGTCCTCTCTCAGTGATGAACAAATATCACGAGAGCTGCTAGGGTTACAATAAATAATATTCTCGATAATGATAACACTTATAATGTAAACCCTATGTCTGTGTTTATATATCACACAGTTACAAGATAATCGCTAATTGATATGGAATATAATTCTGCTTCCTAAAATATATCAATCAGATATCTTTTCTTCCAAGTATTCCATTCTTCATAGAATTCCTTCTTCATGCATATCTCTTCTTACGTTTGTCTCGATCTTCTTTCCTTTCAATCAGCCGCTTTCCTTATCTGAAAGTTTCCTTTAAGTTATGATATTATCTCCTGATAAATATCTCCTGAACCTTAAGTACTGATCACTTAAGTTTTGACTTCAGTATAAGTGCTGATTTCAGTTAAGTACTGATTTGTCATGTTTAAGTAAAATCTGAAAACTAAAAATAAATTATATTAGACATGATATTATCAAATATATCTAACAATGCATTTAACTTCTTACTTTATAAGTAGTGTTTATGGGAAAGAGTTTCGTTGACCCGTAGTCATTGATACAACTCTAATGTCTTTAGCCTGTTCCCTTTTAAAACAAGATGTGCCTGAAATTACCCTATGGAGATCAACATAATGCTATCCTCTCCCACATGCGAATCAACTTACGAAAAGATATATCAAATCTTACCCACTATATCTATACTATATTATTATAAATTAAGCAAAACATGATTTCGTTTATTCGGTTATTTAACATCTTCTCGAAAATCATGTTAACACTTTTCATAAAAAACATTAAATAAGTATAATTTAAATATTAAAATTAAATCATCTATCTAATATAACTACAAATTTTATGATTTTTTTATCCAATTTAATTTCAAATCGCACTCTTGCTTACCTCTTTTGTATAGAACCAATCACTTTCAAAATTAATTTTAACAATTTCAATTATAATATAACAAAATAATTAATAAATTAAAAGAAACACATAAATTAAAAAAGAATAAATAAGAAATAAGAAAAACGCCCGCAATGATTGACTCAGTTGGTTAAATAGGGGATATCTATCCTCTTGGTCACATGTTCGAATCCCACGAGAGGAGAATTTATGATTATGCCTCCTGAGTCAGAGCATGTCGCTTAAGTGCGGTTTACCTTGGTTCACGTGATTTGCATGCTATTACGTGAACCCGTAGAATTTACCTAATGCGCATCCAAAGGGTAGCGGCTGCGGGTTACCTATGATAAAAAAAATAATAAGAAAAACGGAGAACAAGACGTACTATCACACCAATACAAAGATCCACCAATACAAAGATTCATACACCGACTTGAATACCCCCGTCTCTCAACACTTATTTAAATATGAGGTAAAAAAATTATAATATTATTATACTATTTTGTAAAATAAAATTGCCCATTATATATTTGGAAATGAGGTATTTTAATTTGGTAAAATTGAAAAGATAATGTTTTTTAGTTGAAAAAAGTAATTTATATTTTAGTTGAAAAAAATAATTGATTATTTATTAGTAATAATAATATTTTGAGGTTGTTTGAATATGTTTTTTATGTTTTTTTTTGCAACATACATCTTTTTTAATTTTTTATTTACAAAAATGCAATTTTTATTTTTTTAAGAAAAAATACAATTTTGCAACCCGATGCAACCCTGTAAATCCTCAAATGCAACAAAAACAATCAGCCATTTTGTAGTATTTTTCAAAAATTAGTAAAAAATATTGTGACGTAGTATTTTTCAAACCGTATTTTTGCAAAAATTTCAAAATAGAGTAAAATCATAAATAAAATTAGAAAAAAATAGTATATTTGGTAAAAAAATTAATATTTTTTAAATAAGTGACCGAAAATCTTTAAACCAAAATTTTCAATATTTGGGCTATTTACTAGTAGTAGATATGAATAATATAAATGTGTGATATGATCGTTAAATTTTAAACAAATAAATGAAAATCGTTAGGTTCAATATAATTGATATAATTATATTTTGAAATTTAATATTTTAATTTTAATTATCTAAAATTTGTATATATCAATAACATAACATCAATCATATTTATATCAATAATTTCAATTATAGTTTTTGAATACAATATATTATATTTTATAATTATATCTTTTATAAAAAAACTATTATATTTTATGCAGATGATTTAATTATGATATAAACAATTAAATTATAAATATTATAATAAGCCGGTGCACAATAAAGGCTTGTATGTGTAAATATATATAATCTGTCAACACTCACTATATGAAAACTTGAATGCTCTTCGTGGCATAGTCTAAAATTATAATATGAAAACCTAGCATAACGCAAATCAACACTATAAATATCGTCTTTTTTTTATATCTCAACGGTCATGACTATGCCTGTGTGACAATTTTAAATAATGAAACGAAGGGTGTGTTTGGTATTGCTGTTGCTGCAGCTTTTCGTTAAAAAGTAGTTAAAAAACTGTTTGGTAAAATTTAAAAACTGCTTTTCGAAAAAGTGTTTTTGGCTTAAAAGCTGCCGTTAGAGAAAGTAAGTGCCCCATGTTTTTAGAAAAAGCTGTTTTTCAGCTTTTGCGGGAAGCAGATGATTTCACCATCAAACCTTACCAAAAACATTATTATTTTAAACTTTTTGCATCAAAATATATACATATCAAAAAAATTACCAAACAGTCATCTGATTTTTCCAACAGCACTTTTTTTAACAGTACTTTTTGTAACAGCACAACAATTTTTAACAGCAATTTTTAACAGCAATCCCAAACAGAGCCGTGTGTTTGGTATTGCTGTTGCTGCAGCTTTTCGTTAAAAAGTAGTTAAAAAACTGTTTGGTAAAATTTAAAAACTGTTTTTCGAAAAAATGTTTTTGGCTTAAAAACTGCCGTTAGAGAAAGCAAGTGCCCCATGTTTTTAGAAAAAGCTGTTTTTGCTTTTGCGGGAAGCACATGCCGATTTCACCATCAAACCTTACCAAAAGTATTATTATTTTAAACTTTTTGCATCAAAATATATACATATCAAAAAAATTACCAAACAGTCATCTGATTTTTACAACAACACTTATTTTAACAGCACTTTTTCTAACAGCAGAGTAATTTTTAACAGTAATCCCAAACAGATCCGAAGTGTTTGTGTGTCCCCATACATATGTTAAATATAAAAGTTAATAAATTTAAATTATCTTAATTAGTATAATTTTTGTGCATTCAGAAGGTATATTATTATTAAAATATATAATAATTAATTAAAATAAGTTAAATATAAATATTTATTGTGAGTACACGTAAGAAAAATCGTAAAATTAAAAGTTTGGGAGAAATGTGAATTTTATATTAAGGATTTACGTTGAACCAAATAAAGGACGGACAACATAGGTATTTGAAACAAAAAACTTCATGGCATCATTAATTAACGCCGTGTTAGGTTACTATTAAATCGAGTTATATGGGATAAATGTCAACCATATCTCAGTAATGTAAATCTGCATGTTTTGTGGAATTTTCAAGAGCAAGAAATGTGGGTCGGAAGCATCGTAAGTACTGGTCAGCCGATTAAAGAAGTCATTGTCTCGGTTTCCAAACAAGCTAGTGATGCGGGAAGGTCAAGAGGAATCTTAGGAGTAATTTTTTTAAAAAAAATATTCCAAACAAAGTGTTGGTTAAACTTAAAAATTTGATTGAATTAAGGTAATAAGGTGATGTTTCTCAATTGACCTATTGGGAAAAAAAAGTTTCCAAACAATTTAAAAGCATCTCCAATCACAAAACCCTAACTAAAAATTATTAATATATATCATAAATAAAAAATATAGAAATTATGTTAAAAAAATCATCTTTAATGGTACATTCGCCTTATTTATAAATACTAGTTTATAACCCGTGCTTTGCACACGGGTATTTCACAAATTATTTAATAAAATAAATAAATAAATTTATAATTAAAATTGAATAATATAATTATGAAAGATTAAGTTATTTATATAATAAGTGTATTGCATCTACATATTATGATAAATTTATTTAAGAACTAATTTCGTTACATAAGTTATTTTTATGTTATATATTTTATGAGATTATTTCTATAAATAGATCTTTAAAATTTAAAGTTTACTTCAAATTTGTATTTAAAACTTAGCATAAGTAACACAATTCATATTTATAATTGTATTGCAAAGTTTTTAAAATTAAAACGGGTCATAATAAATATATGGATATTTTATAAACCTAATATGGATACCAAATCTAAAAATGGATAGTCCATTGGGTCAAATTAAAATTAAAAATTATATCCGAGCCAAAATATGGATACCAAATCTTAAGAAAGGGTTATCCATCAATTTATAATATATAGATAACCAACCTTTTGGTGTTGGCTATATTTGTTGAACCATTACGAACCAGTAAAAAATTTGTAAAAACAAATTTACTCATTTATTATCATATTGAAGTAAATATTTTATTTATAACAATATAAAATTTTAATAATATATTATTTTTAAAATATAGCTCATCAATATAGGCAATATCATGCCCTACATGTTCAACAAATTTTAGTGCATGATTTAATTTAGCCAACTAATTATAGGTAATACATTGAAGATGCTCTAACAATGCCTGTATAGATACAAATCACTTAATTTGTTGCCAATCATCAATCTTTTGGCCATACAATGCAACATTTCATCATAATCAGAATTATTTTCAAAAAGATCGTGGTTCTTACTAGCATTCAAAAGGAGTGCTATACAAATACCCCCTCCGTTTTTTTATTTGTTTAACTTAACTTTTAAATATATCAAAATTTGATCGAAATTTATTAATATTTTATAATTTAATTAAATAAAAAATTGTATCATTATAAAATATATTTAATATACTTTAAAATATAATTTTTAGTTTTTTAAATTAATATAAGAATAATTCTTGATTTTTGTTTAAAAAATATTCAATTTAACCGATAAAAATAAAAATTTGACAACTAAAAAGAAATCCGAAGAAATACATTAGTATTAATTATTCAAAAAAATTAGGGAGATGATCCCATATTCCCTTGCAGGAGACAAGTATTATGAAACTGTTAATTTTGTTTTACTTAGTTAAAAAAGTTCATTTGAATGGAAAAGGCCGTTCTGCCCCAATTTTCGTCTAAATTAGATTGTTTCAAATTTTGTTCTGACATTAACCTACATGCTCTAGTCACTGGCGGATCCAACTTTTAATATAAGGAGGTAGGGAATTTTTTTTAACGAGTTTGAACGGAGCATTCGACATATTCTATTCGAGTTTGGCTCGAATAGGCTCGAACTCGACTAAAAAAAATGAAAAAGACGATTTTATATATTGGATTATTATGAATATTTTGGGCTGAAAATCCTCTCTTAATTGTTGCATTTGCAACCGTTAAAATTATAGACAATTTTACCAACATATAAATCCAAGATATTCAACATCTTTTTATTTTTCAACCATCTTTTAAGCGAGATAGGAATACCCTCCACATTTTGAAAATCAGTTTTGATTCTCATGTCAACTGTATAATTAGAAAGCTGACCTTTAAGTGATAAGAAGACGGATTTGATCAATTCTGAAGTATATAATATTTTACCAGTTCCGAACTAATTTTATTTTATCAAAAACTGATAAAAAATAATGTGGATTAGCGCATGATAGACATGAATGAAATTAACTTCATATTAACTCTATCAAAATCAAAACTAACAGTATTAAAGGGGTTTAACTAAAAATGTTCGTTCAATATTTATTTCTATCCTTTTTTCATCTAATCCTAATTTATATTTTAATTTGTAACTCATAATTTTTTAACACAAAGAAAGTATAACTTCCATTTATAATTTTTTACCCCAATGAAATTTTTTAAGTAGGGGCAATATTTTTTTACAAAAATTAAGGGGGTTATTTTTAATTTTTAAATAATTTGAATACAAATATATAAATGAACTACAAATTTAAAGGGGTCATGACCCCTGGCCTCCTAGAAGATACGCCTCATGCTCTAGCGACACCAGAATGGTAAAAATTTAGGTCCCTTTTATATAATGCAATTTTTAAAATATTTGGAAATTAGTTAAAAAAGAAGAAGAAAAGAACTAACAAGAATTATGCAATTCAATTAATAGAAAAACCCTATAAAATAAAATTCTTTGTTTAATAGTTGATCTATATTTTCATCCTATTTTCTTTTTCCTTGCCCTTTAATTAAATATCTCTCTTTATTTATTACTGTAACCATTCAAGCATTTTTCGTTAGATATTAACTATTTATTATTATGGAAAATAGACTTTTTTACCACTATATTGTGTGCATTAGAAATTTACCACTCAACATTCAATAGTTAAAAACTTCATTAACATTATATTTGTTTTAGTTTTCAGTCATTCCGTTAATTATTTCGTTAAATAATATTGATGTAGACGTCAATTTTATATAAATCGATAATGTGGCATAATTTAAAAAAATATTTTATTAGAATTTTATCACTGAACTCTATATAATGTTACAAAGATATCATCAATATATTTTTCATCATAAATTATATTAATTTATTCATAAATTAATTAATTCATTATTGACCGATTTATTATTTTGTTAAAAATAGTTGTTTAAAATCTATCAAGTTAAATGAAATTATTTTTAGGATAATTTAAACAATTTTATATTATCCTATTAGAATGAAGAGAAGTTATTAAAATACTACTGTTTCTAAGTTTTTTATTTAAGATTTTATTATATTTTAGAAAATATTTGCAATAATATGATACAACCAAAATTAACTAGATATATAACTAGTTGTATCGAGATTTTTGTTTAAATTCAAATTTGAATTTGGTTGCAATCAAGATTGCATCTAATTAATTGCATAAAATTGTGGAAAACTTATTTTTGTAATTTTTTTTTATAAAAAGTATTTTTATAATTTTTATTAAAAAATTATTTTTTTATAAATAAATGATATGATTCAAATTATTGCTTAATTAATATCCAAATATTGGATTAACAATGATATTAAATCAAGAATAAATATGAAAAATTTACAATATTAATACAAAATTAGAAGAAAGTATTTTGTTATTTTTGGTGATATCTTTATAACACAGGTTTTTAGTGAGAAAATTCTACTAAAATATTTTTCAATTAAACCTCATAATCGATTTATTCAAAGTTCACATCCACATCACCATTATTTAACGGAATGACTAAAAACTAAAATAAATATAACATTAATGATAATAATTAATTGTTTGAATGTTGAGTGATAAATTTATAATGAACAAAATAGTTGAGTGGTAACAAAAATTACTTTCTCTTATTATTAGAGTTATTTTCTATTTAGGACTAAATAAGGTGTACACTCCTACGACCAAATATTAATCATCAGATTTATTTAAGATAGATAATATAATTTTAAAGGGAAAATAAATAATAGATGTGTCAATTATAATTAAATTTATTGGTTTTATTAATCATATTAAACAAAGTGAAACGAGGAGCTTATAATGGGCCAGATCCAGTTGTCTACATTCCTAACCGGGTCACAATCTTAATCTTGATGGGCTTTCATGCTTCATTAATGTTGATATTGGTTTCATCTTTTTGACTTCAACTTTAATGGACAAGAGGTGGTGGGGACATGATAAATGGAGCAAATTATCAAAATACCATTAACAATTGAGTGGGAAACTAGGAAATTGAGTGTATATCAATTTCATAATTAATTTCGAAGGTCACATATATCAATGGACAGATAGTCTTTCACACAAATGACACTCATTTCTTTATTATCAGCTAATTATAAATTCAATCTACAACTTTCACTTTCGACCTTTTTTTATATTTAGCTTTTCATTATACACCTAGCTTTGTACAACAACTTTGGGACTCTGCAGTAGTACCCTTGAAATAATAGATCACTAAATGTAAAAGGTCTTACAAAGACTAACTTTTGGAAATTTATCATTATGTCATAATTCATATACACCAGTACATTCTAGGATGATTTCCCCTCAGCTTTGTTTTGTTTATTATAAGTACCTAGAGGTCTATTAAAATCCTCCGGGCTTGAATGAAATTCAAACATTTATATTTTCCTTAATGTATAATTTTTATAAATAAAGATTAATGATAGAAAATCCCATGCACACCCTTAACCACCCCACACATAAACCGGAACCTTTTCTCCTAAATATGAATTCATAGCTGTCCATTTAATTAATAAGATTTCATGTTGGCCTAAAAAACAATGTTATTAATGAACAAATATAAGATTTTCTTTATGTGTAATAATTGATAGTGGTTTTAAGTTTGGATATAATAATTAAATCTAAATAATATATTTTCCATATTTAACAATTTTTTTTATTAAAAAACCAAAAATGTAAATATTTAAATGTATATATACCTTCCTAAAAAAATGTACAAGTAGAAGAGCTTAGAAGTCATCCAAGCATGCGGGGAAGTCGTATGTAGAAGTTGAGATAGGTAATGCTATATTCATCGAGCTCAACAATTGTCAGTATATATGTTTTGTTTATATTTTTTATTTGCAAGTAAGATCCGTGAATTTATTGCACATAGAGACAATTTTTGTTAATCAACTCTAGTTACTAATTTCTAGTGTATGTTATAGGTATACATCAATCATTTTTTTTAATACTAAGGTATATAAATGACTAAAACTTTTGAGCAATATTTCAAAAATAATATGATATCAAGTTTTATAGTTTAACATAAATGATGGTAAAATTATTCCCATTTAAATATCTAATAGTTGGTCAATATATTGATTTCAAAAGATTAAAATATTTAGTTTATAATATTAGTTTGTTTTCTGAAAATATATAAGCAGACCTTTTAAGAGGAAGAGGAAGAAAAAAGGTCCTTCCTCCTAGTAACCGTAAACTATATTTCATTAGATTAATTTCGAAGGTACAAAAAATGAGGATATGTAAACCAAAGATTAGAATATAAATTTGTTAGTTTTCAAGATGGACAAGTTTGTATACATTTCAAGATTTAAGTTTTTACTTATGAAATATTCTACAAGTAGGGTGAAAATGGACAAAATCCATATTACTAAGTTTGAAAAATCATTTACATTTCCCATGAAAAATGGGAAAAAAATAACAAAAATTACAAAAAGGATGGTCTGAGTCTGAGTACTAGCTAGAGTTGTTTTGACTTTCTGTCTGTAAAGGTAAAAGCTAGAAGCAGATAAGTACTTTATGAGGGTATTGTACTGTTTCACTACAATTAAAGACAAAGCATTTACCAGAGAATAAGTGTAAAAGAAGACATTAATATATACATACATTTTCTTCTCACGTAGTAGTAATTGCAGTCTAATAACGAGTAGAACGAGGGAGTATGATTAGGTAATTATCAAAGCAAAGCCCTAGGATTTGATTTGAGTGTAGTTGATTTAGGGTTTCGGGAAATGGGTAAGAAACAAACAAAGAAACCCATTAATTTTTTGCACTTAATTTATTAAGTGTAGTGGAGTGTTTGGTTTAAAAGGTGAGTATGAGTTGTTGAGGGTGAAAATGAAGACGTTAAAAGCTTACACTAAAATTTCCTTTCCTTTCTTAAAAGAAAACCACCCAAACAGAGAAAAGAAATATTAGAAAGGAAATAATAACTCTCTAAAAAACCTTGGTATTATTTTTCAACTTTTCCATTTTCTATATCTTATTTTATCTCCTTTTCTTTTTTTTCCTAATCCTACCCCCACGTCCACAAAACAAGTCATCTCTCTCCTCACTATATCTCTCTCTCTAGAGAGAAGTGTCATTTTCCCCCATATACTTCTTCTTACAAAAGAAACAAGCATTCATTTCATACCTAGCTTAGCTTGTCATTTATTCTTCCTCTTCTCTTTCCTCTCCCAAAACTTCTGCAACTACTCCACTCCTCTAGTTTTTCATCATCAATGAAAATGAACCCCGTTTCAGTCAAGTAAAAATCATCTACATATCTTCCTCATCTGAACTTGTACCAAGGATTGATCATACTTTAGAAATCTCCTACCAACATTCTTTAAGATCGTTCAACAGTGCTTTTGCTTCTTCCAAACAAGAAGAAAATTAAGAAAGGAGAGAGTTTTGTTGGAGGAGTAAAAGAGAGAAGTTTTACAAGGATCAAGAAGCTCAAGGCTTTGTTTGTGTGGGTGATAAAAAGAGAAAGATGGAGCTATTTCCAGCACAACCAGACTTGTCTTTGCAAATCAGCCTGCCAAACAGCAACAAAAGTACATCAGGAGGAGGTGCAGGTGGAGGATGGAGAAGAACAAGGACAAGTGAAGAAGATAAAGATAGCATGGATTTGGGGTTTTGGAAAAGAGCTTTAGACAACTCTAAAACCAACTCATCATCACCTCTCTTTAATTCTTCAGTGTTTTCAAAACCCTCTACTGAAAACAACAACACTACTAGTACTAATTCTTGTTTTGATCTCTCTTTGTCAAATCCAAGCTCAGGCTCATACCAAAAGCCAGTCAATATCCCGTCATCAGGCCACCAAAACTTTCGTAATCTCCTCCAGAACAACAACAATCATAATCTTCTTCACTACTCCACTTTTAATCAACAAAATTATCAACAGGCCCACCATAATAATACTCCTGTTCTTCACAACAATCACCACCATTTGTACAATCAAAATAATCAATATCAAGGAGGGAGAGGATTAAGCTCAGATGAACTTATGGGTTACTTAAAACCCATAAGAGGAATTCCAGTCTACCAACAACAAAACTCTCCTACTACAACCCCTTACCTAAATTTCCCATTTGTTCAACAGCCTTGTTCTCTTGATTCAACCTCCATTTCATCAACTTCCCCTACTACTCCAAACCCTAATGACACCTTCCAGTCTCAGGTAGGCTTCATGAGATCAAGATTTCTTTCGAGATTTCCGGCTAAACGTAGCATGAGAGCCCCCAGGATGAGATGGACTACCACACTTCATGCTCGCTTTGTTCATGCTGTTGAGCTCCTTGGTGGCCATGAAAGTATGAAATATTTTTACTATCCTGTTACATATAAATTTTTATAATTTAATCAAAGACTTAAACTTTGACTTTTCCTTTGTGGGTTTAATAAATCCAGGAGCAACACCAAAGTCAGTTCTTGAACTCATGGATGTCAAAGATCTCACTTTGGCTCATGTTAAATCCCATTTACAGGTAATTTACTCTATCCTTCACTGCTTAAGCAGACATACATTATGTATGTACCTATGTATGTTAAAGATATGGTATTGAAGTAATGGAGCATTGATTTACAATAAGGCTCAACTTTCTTTAGCAAGTACTACCATAACTACTAGTACATTATAGATTCATAGGTAGTTGAAAATTTGGTACTCTTTATTTATACATTTTGACATTTTTAATACCGAGGTTGCGTTTTCAACCTTTTTTTTTACATTTTCAAATGTTAGTCTTCACATTTTTATTTTTAATATAGATTCATAGATCTGATGGTTCTGCAAGAAGCTACCACCTAGCTACTATTAGCATCAGCTTTTTGCTTGGGAGAATGATCCATATATCCATGGAGATGGAGAGAGAGAGAGAGAGAGAGATTAATTGATGAAAAATGTTTAAGTGAAAACAAGTAAGACAAATCCCAAAAAAATGAGAGAAAGTAGTCATACACAAACCCGGACAAGTTGAAAGTTCAAACACAGTCTACTTGTAGAAATCTAAACAATATTTTAAGTTTTGTAGTATTAGTAGTATGCTGTTTTAAAGGATATGTTGAGTGTATGTTTGTTTGCACGAGAGAGAAAGTAGTTGCAGATAAGAAAGTACAGAAAGAAAATCATTTCGCAATGATAGTGTCTCTATACCTGCAAATTTACAAGGCTTTCCCAAACCACAATCCCGGACCATGGTTAATACAGTAGTTGATCAGTGTGTATGTTTGTAATATGTATTTACATTATTAAATGTACATATTGTCATACATGCACTCATGTACACTCACATGCATTCGTGCCAAACACTGTAATTTCTTTTTATTACTGTATTACTTGCTAGATGCCATGTGCATGTATAGTACGGATGGCATCTTCCAATGTCTGTATTTCCATTTTTATTTTAAAATTAATTGGCATATTTCCGATGTTTAGATAACAATAACATGTTTTCATTATTTAATTTGCAGATGTATCGAACTGTGAAGACAACTGATAGAGCTGCAGCTTCTTCTGGTTAATCTCTTAAATTTTGAACTTCCCTAGGCAATAGTAGTAGCTAAAATATAGAAATTTTAGCCAGTACTACTATTAATTTACTAACCGGATATTCATTGGTATCTGTGAAAATCAGATTTATTTGAAAATGGGTCATCTGGTGATACTTCTGAGGATCTAATGTTTGACAATGTTCAAAACCCAAGAAGGTCTCAGGATGATGATTCATCTCAACAAGTAAAATCCAAAGCTCACCAGTTAGATAAGGATTATCAAGGCCTCTGGACTAACTCATCTTCAAGGTATAAAACATATTAATTAATCATCCACATTACATGCTAATTATTTTTTTAAATATGCCATCTGTCGGGTACTTTATTTCTAGCTAGGTTAGTGTTGAGTGTTAGATTTAATGATAAATATTAGTTTTAATTAATGGCTAGCAGTGTTTTGGATTTGGAATCATAATGATGGAGGAACAAAGATTTACTTATGAGGAAAAGGGTAAAGCAAGGGACTTGACCAACTCTCTTTTCACGGGTTATTGTAATCCCTTTTTCAATGCTAATATCAAGAAAGTAATCTTTTTTTCTACTTGGGGTCCTAGTTTATTATGCATATAAAACACCAGGTATAGTAAATTAGATAGTCGATCTTTAGTCCGATTTGATTAGTGCAATCTAATTAAAAGCAAGTGAATGATTATTGTCTTGCATATATTCTAGGTTATTGTCATGAATAAGTGTTATCCACAACCAACTAGAGAGTCACATCAAAATCAATTTATGACCAATTATTTTAGCCTTGTGTTTAGAGGCTAAAAAATTACTGCCCGATTGTAAATGTCGGTTGTTTTTTCCTCCGATCCTTATTGTACCGTCGGAAAAGGCCATGTGTTTCTTGTAGCTTATTCAAAAAGAATTTCCCCTTATATATATATATATGTAACATGTATATGTAAAGAGATCTGATTTAAGTAGCAATAAAAAGAGAGAAAGATCTCTTTTCCTCTGGATTTTGTGGGTTCAAAGAGTTTTTTTACAGTAATCATCACTCAAACAATACATGTCTATTGAAACTTAGTCTCAAAGTTAAGCCTTGTCATGGACCCCCCATTTTTTGAAATTACATACATGCACAGAAGCACAGCCCCTTTGAAACTTCTTTGAACACTGTGGCTGTCTTTATTTTTGTTAACTAATGGAATATCACATGGCCGGGTGGATTCACTTTAATCTTTCAATCACAACAAGATAATTATAGAAGAAAATTATATGAAACCCAAGATTGAATATGAAAGATTGCTTTATATCTCTGCTGAGTTGGTCACTTTGCCTTTCCTTTGTTTTTTTACTTGTTGATTTTGCCCCAAATAGTTCCTTCTGCATGGCCTTCACTGATAGAAATTATTCCCTCCTGGTTTGCAGTAGGGAAGCTTGGTTGCATGGGAAGCAAATGGATTGTGGAGATAACAACATTCTCTCTCAAAATCAGGTACCAATTTTACCAAATTACCCTCCTCATGTGTGAGTTAAAAGTTTAAATTTATACCCTTGATGTCCTTGTAAGAATATATATATATATAGCAGAGTTGTAAATTTGTGATTGATTGTAACATGTAAAGGAGAAAGGAGAGGGTAGAAAAAGACAAAGGCTTTTGAAAAGCTGGCAAGTCTTTCGTTTACATGCATTAAGGGTCAGCTACATTAAGCTTTTGAAACAAAAAATAAGAAATAAAGAGAATAGAATAATTTGATTTCAATAAAAAGAAGAGAATTAAGTTGAAGTACTTTAAGAGAGAAAGTTAAAGCTTACTGAGTTGATTATTCCTGATAATGTTTAACTGCTAAAGGAAGTGAAAAAAGAAGTGTCTTAAATTTAATAATGTTGGACAGATCGTATATGGTTGTTTGCATCTTCTTAATTAGCTAGGGAATAAACAACATATGGAAGATTGCATGCAGAAGAGACAGTAGCGTAATAGACTTTTATAATCATTGTACCTCTTGGTTTCTATTGCAAATTATTCTCTTCATGCATCGCACATTTTGAGAGTCACACACACATGCATTGTCCTTTTGGTTCTTATTATTTTATACACACAGATGTTATGTTGGAATATGTTGCAGTGATAAATGACCGGAAAATGGAATAAAGATGAACGTATTCACTTATCCCGCTCACATAGATAGCATAGGTGCAAAGAATGTAGTAATATATGACTAATTAGAATCTATTTTTTTCACAGAAGGGGATGGAGAAAAAGTCCTTAAGCAGCTATGAAAGAATATCAGAAGCAATGAGTTCAACAAATGCAGCAGAGACAAACAACACTCTATTATTCTGCCCAAAGAAGAAGCCTAATCTTGAGTTTACTCTAGGCAGGCCACTCTGTTAATAGAGTTGTTCTACTGATTTAAATATAAGCTTATATATATGTGATGTTACTCATTTCGAAATAATTACTACAAGTTCTTATGGGGAGATAGTGAAGAGAATCAGGTACCCCACTTGAGAAAGATTAGAGATTTGGGAAAAGGAAAAGAGGGGGAAAAGGAAAGAAAGAAAGGAGAGCTAAAGAAAGACAAGGAGACAAGAAAGACAGAAAAAAAAGCAAGAAAAAGTAGAATTTGATGGAGTTGGAACAAAAGCAGCATCATTGAATTGAATTCCTTCACAGTTGCAGTGATCAATCAACTTAAGCAAGTATTTGGAGTGGAATAGTATTTTGTATCAACTAATCTTTTTCCTAAGTAAATGTGATTAATTTTTGTATGTTTTTTTCCTGTCTTAAGAGAGAGGGAAAGAGGCCTCTAATCTGAAGCATTTTGATACACAATATGTTAACTATAGATGATGTGATTTTCGGAAACTACAATGGAGCATTTTTAATATTGGAGGTATTATTAAGGTTGTAAGATAAATTAACACTTCACAAATAATAGATTGATGAAAGATATAAATTTTTTTAAAACTATATTTATAATTTATAATTAATACCCAGATACATGTATTTTATCAACAAATGTTGCATCTTGCATGTCTCTGCATACTTGCATAGTCCTGAAGATATATGGATGGATATGTTTGGAACTTGGCTCTTTAGTTCTTTTGGTTGTATACTGACACTCTCCCAGCAAAGTAAAAGGAAGTCTTTTGAAAACATGGACTTGCATGGGAAAGAAGTGAAACTGCAACATGAGAAATTATTAAAGTAAAAAACTATACGTACCAAGTGGAAAAATAATTAAAGTTGTAAAAGTAAGAGGGGTGCGAACCAAAAACAAATCACAGGAAGCAACCTTTACCAGGTGCATAGCTAGTTAATTAAGCAGTTGCCACACTAATTTTAACTTCATTACTCAATACAAAAGTGGGTTTGTTGCACGTGTATATTTACTTACGTTTCTTCATTACAACATTAAATGGAAGTCCCATCACGTAGACGTAGTAGGTAATTAATAAACAAACCATTTAGAAAACACACATTGTGAATCTCCAAAAATATTCGGTGACGAGTTAAAACATGTAGGGTTATTTTGGTTACGCTCATTCAGGTATCATGTATAAATTTGGTTATTTCAAATTTATATCTTGTGTTTGGTTTATTATTTTTAATATCTGATACTCATACCTTATATATATGTGGAATCAAATTCAATACCTTAGTGGGGAGGTGGGTTTGAGAAAGGAGTATGAGGTATCAAATTAAATTTTATTGTTTTATTTTTATTTATAAAGTTAAATACAATCTTAAAACATATATCTTATATATCATGTTATTTATTATTAAATAAGTTGTACTTATTTTTATTTAATACAAATTAGTAATATTTTATTTTATTTATTTTAAAGTAATAAATTAACATAGAAATTTTAATTTTTTAATCACTTATATTTAATTTTTTTGTTCTTAAGTTGTATAACCAATTTAAATTCGACATATGCCATATATAAAAGTTTGATTCAACCAATGAACCAAAAATATTTAAATCAAACAGATTTCATTCCAGTACCGAACCAAACACATTATATCAGGAATGATTCCTCAGCCCCATACCAGCCTAACCCGATTCTTTATTCCAAACTCATACCGTTTTCCGAACCAAACAACCCCTTAGAGAGATATATATTAATATGTTCGAATCGATTGTTAATTCAGATGTGAACAACTCGGTCAAAATTTTATCGTGATCAACTTTTGTTCGATTATAACGATCACTAGCACGAAAATTCGTGTGAGTCACGGGCCATTTTTTAGTATAAATTTCAAAATTGTAATGTGTGCGATGTTCATAATTTGTGAAAAAATTGTTGTACTTTAGATATGTAATTACCTGTTTATCAATATAAATCATTTTCTCTGTATAAGATTTATCTAAATTATTTTGTTGGACGTAAATTTGTTATTGTTGCACGTTAGTATACGAGATTGTGTATAATATTCACCAAAAACTGTAGCCAAAAAAATTCCTTAGCTACCCAATTGCAAAAAGTATAGTCATGTCAGCTAAAATTGTTTCACTCATCATAGCGATTCCGGTGATAAATGAGTATTGATACACGATACAGAGTATATAACCACTAAGTTTGATTCATACTATTATTTGTTGTATTCGCCAAGTTTTCTCATCAGTACCATGTTAATGCGTCCATGATACTGTTCACCGATTTGACAACTGCAAAATTTTAGTTTGCAATTCACTATAGGTATGCGCTAATTTATAGTCAAACATGACAACCTTATTAAAACTTCATGTATTCCTTCGCACAAGTATTTTTACCTCCGAAAACCATTGAAGTTGCACAAATAACTAGTAAAGTGTATAATATTTTCTGTGCCTCAAAGTTGTGAGCAACATAAAAAAATTGGCAAAGTGTGAAACATCAGACTTAGTTTATCAAAATGAACCTCTGAGATTATATTACTTATATGCTTAAATTATCAAAGTAAGCATCATCATTTACAGTCTTTAGAAAAGCTTGGAGGCGATTACAAATTACTTGGGCTCTCAACCATAAAGATTGACATCTTATCATATATATACTGATATATACAATCTGATAAATAAGAAAAGAAAATAACAACCTAAAAATAGTTGCACAATTTGTTAAAAGAACTCTTATATATGGCAACTACAATCACCGACTAAAACAAATTACAATACTATAATTTTATATTTCTACAACCCCCCTTCAAGTTGGACTTTGGGATAAACTCACAAGTTCTAACTTGAAACAAATAAAATTGTGTTGTTGTCATGATAAAGATTTGGTAAGAAAATCAGCAAGTTGGAGAGTGGACCTTACATGAGAAGTAGAAATGAAACTAGCATCCACATTTTCCCTCACATGAGAAGTAACAATCTAATTTTAGATGCTTGGTTCTCTCGTGGCATGTTTGATTATGAGCAATGTACTCTGCAACCTTGTAATTATAAAATAAGGTAATAGGTTCTGCAACCTCTTGGCTTGAATCCTCAAATATCCCTGCTACCCACGTCAGTTCACTTGTTGTCTGAAACTTACTTCTCAATTTTGATTCACAAGAGGATTTCGACACCACCTTTTGTTTCTTTGTCTTCCAAGATATTAAAAAGATCCTAAAAAAATACAGAACCCCATCAATGACCTGCTATTGTCCATGCAGTTTCCTCAATCCACATCACTGTAACCATACACTATGTGATCATTATCCTTGGGATAGAACAATTCTAAATTTGTTGTGCCTTTCAGGTATTTCACCACATAAAGTGTAGCCTCTATATGCGGCTTCCTAGGATAACTTTAATACTGACTGAGCTGTTGTACATAATAGGATAAATCTTGTCTTGTGAAATTCAGGTACAACAACTTTCCGATCAGCCTTCTATAACTCTCAGCATTTTCTAACATTTCTCCTTATTTTCTGAAAGTTTTACACCCTTTGGAAATGGAAAATTCATTGCATTACATCCTTCCATTCCAGCATCCCTCACAATATCTAATGCATATTTTCTATGATTTAACATTGTCCCTTTATTCCCTCTTGCAACCTCTATCCGAATGAAAATGCCTTAATCCTCCCAAATCTTTGATGATAAAAGCTTCATCTAAATGAACTTTCATCTCTAATATGCTTTTTTCAACATCACCACTTACTATCAAGTCGTCAATATACGCAAATATGATGCAACATCCCCCATTCTTATCCCTGATAAATATAGAATTATCTCTATGACATTGACTAAAATTATGCTTGAGAAGCAACCTTTTTAGTTCAATATTCAATTGCCTTGACGCTTGCTTTAATCTATACAAACTCTTCTTCAATTTAATAACCTTTCATGTTGGAACTCCATTATATCCTTGCGGGACCTTGATATAAACGTCTTCTTCAAGAGTTTCATGTAAAAATGCATTGTTGATATCTAATTGATGCAAAAATTCCAATTCTTTCATGTTGCTAATGCAATTAAAGTTCTCACAGTATCAAACTTAGCTACAGGTGAGAATGTTGCCTTGTAATTCCTTCCTTCAACTTGTTTATCTCCTCTCACAACCAACCTTGCCTTGAATCTCTCAACGGTTCCATCTGGATATAATTCTACTTAATATGCTCACTTTATGTTAAATGCGTTGCTGCCAATTGGTAAATCAGTTACTTTCCATATTTCATTTTTCTCTATAACATTTAACTCTTCTTCCATTGTTGTTACCCATTCATTTTACTCGGCTGCTTCTTTGTAACCCATTGGCTAATCAATTTTCATCACATTATTCAAAGATGCCTGCCACTCTCAAATGTTCATAGCTAGGCATTTTCTTCGCTAACCTTTCATACGGAGTCTTCCAATTCAGCACCGAAGATGGTAACAGGTTAATAATATGTGTAGCTTGTTAGGTCACACACACTGTAGAGGGGGAGAATACAGTGTAAACTACAATCAAATCGAACTCTAATAACTCAAGTAACAGAAAACAAACTTTATTGAAACAATGAACTCTGTTACAGTATGGAACTGTTACCTCTCAGTGATGAACAAATATCACGAGAGCTGCTAGAGTTATATTGAATAATCTTCTCGAATATGATAACCCTTATAGTGTAAACCCTATGTCTGTGTTTATATACTACACAGTTACAAGATAATCGCTAACTGATATGGAATATAATTCTGCTTCCTAAAATATATCAATCAGATATCTTTTCTTCCAAGCATTCTATTATTCATTGAACTCCTTCTTCATGCATATCTCTTCTTATGCTTATCTCGATCTTCTTTTCTTTAATCAGCTGCTGTCCTTATCTATTTTGTATTTGGACTTAATTACTTTCTCCCCCTTTTTGGTATCAGCAGGTAATAGAAGAGAGACAAGCAATTCCACTGAAGCTTGGATTTCATTAAGTTGAGATTGCTGAGAAGCTTGATTTTTCAGAATATCATCAATCTGAGCTTGTTGGGTCTCTTGAGTCTTCTCAATATAAGCAACCCTGTCAAAGGTAGGTTGGAAGAACTTTTTCTTATCAATCTTTTGAACTTGTTCTTGCTTCATGAGTTCTTCCCTTAAGAGATGTAACTCTGCATAAGTAGTTGAATGGAGACCTTGTAAATGTTTAGCACTCAATGCAGTGACTCTAAGCTGTGTTTTGAAATCATCAATATTTAACAGTTCATCAGCTTTTGTCAAGTGCTCAGCCAGATTCTGTGCAGATGGAGCACATATGACTGAGTTCCATTCCTTAGTCCACTCCTGTCCTGCAGGAGTTTCACTCCAAGGCACTGGTGCTTCTCTTGTAACAAACTTCTTAACAAGTTCAGATTTAAGAACAGTTTGTTGAGGGGCATGTCCTGAAGGACCTGCTTCATCAGCATCTGCATTTGGAGCAACATCACCAGTATCTCCAGCATTTGCAGCATCAGAACTTACAGAATCAGTATCTTCTGATAAAACAACAGTATGAGTAGCAATGGAGGCATCAACAACATCCTCTAATTGCTAATCTGGTTCCAAGTTCTGATCAACAGCCATATCCTGATGCTCACCTATATTCTGATCATTAGCATCTAGATGCAGAGAAGGTGTAGTCGATAATTCTGGAGTTTGAGCAGCATCAGTATCAGGTGTTGTTGATGGATTAGTTGCTGTTGGAGCTTCTAAGCAAATTACTTTAGGCACAACCAAGGTCTGGATTTCAATATCAGCACTTGTGCCTGTATTAACAGGAGATACAGTCTTTTGAACAGGAGAAACAGATGGTGTGTTGGCCTTTTCAGTAACAGCTTCCTGAGTTGGAGTTGATGGAGAAGTAGTGACTGTAGCAGATTCCTTTTCTTGTGAGATCAGAGATTCCTGATCTCCTTCCTTAGCTGCTGCTTCTTCATCATCTGAAACTGACCTTTTTGCCCTCTGTTTCTTGTATCTCTTTGAAGATATGGATTCCTTGGGAGTTACAGCAACAGTCATTCTTCTAAGCCGTTTGAGAAGCTTAGATCCCCCAATTCCAGAATCCTTCTGAGAAGAAACTTTCTCAGCTTCTTTGACAACAGGTTCTGATATAGAAACCTGTTCCTCACTGTCTGACTCATCTCTCAAAGCAATCCTCCTTCTCTTCTGAGGTGTTTGAGGTACAGTCTTTGTCCTCTTTGGCTTGAAGGATGAGGGCTTCACAGTAGGTCCTGAGGATGAAAATTGAACTTTCTGTGAAGTGTTGAGATATGATTTGAGATATTGCCTGAGGGTAGGTTGAGTATTATGAGTGGCATGTTCTGATGGTTGTTGTGGTGTTTGAGATGTGGTGGTTGGTTGGACATTGTGATAAACAGATCTATAGGATTCAGGATCAGCATTTACCAAGATCTGTTTTACAGACTGAGGAATCTGTAAAGGTCTAACCACTTATTTCTTAGTGTCAGCATTTACCAGGTCATTAAAGTAACGTTTTGCAACTTTGAAAGGTGGAGTTAAGGTACTGGCTAACTGAGGATCATCAGTACAAAAAGTATATATAAGCTGACATAATCTAGCAAAGTAGACAACATTCCTATCCTCTGTCATCCTATCCCCAATAAAACCTATCACAGCAGTTGCAAAATCAAAATGAGTTTGGTTAATGATAGCATACCCGATGTGCTGACTCATTATTGGGATGACATCAAAATTTGAACACTTGTTCCCAAAAGTTTTAGTGATGCAGTCGAAGAAGAAACTCCATTCCCTCCTGATATGAGCCCGTTTCAACTTCCCAAGCTTTGCCAAACTCTGCTCATACCCCAAACTGGCCATTAACTCCTGAAGAGCTGATTCCTCTGGAGTGGAAAAAGTACATCCTTCTGGTAGATGTAGAGCCTTGCGTATTGTACCAGGAGTGACTACATACATAGAATCACCCACTTCGAAAATAATACTAGGAGTACTATTTTGATTACCATTATCAAAGTTTCCAGTCCTCCAAAATGTTAGAACTTGTTGGCTTGAGAAGACTGAAGGTTGGGTCAATGCATACCCGATTTCACTGTGTGCAAGAAGATCTTGCACAAAATGTAACTCAGACGGAGCTTCAGCATTATCAAGAATTGCAGCATAGTTATTTGGAACAAATTTAGCTCCATCAATGATTAAATCCTTAGGTGCCATGAAAATAATCGAGATTTATAAGTGCCTGTTAGGTGTTTGATAGAATGTCTATATGAAAAACCAACGTTAGAAGAAGAAAGAGCGTAAAAGCAAATAGAGAGAAAAAATATAAAAGTGAATAAAAGATTAGAAAATCCTCTCTCTGTCTTACTTATACTTTTGAAAAAAAAATGTAACCGTTGGACACCTGTCAGACATACAGTAATAACGAATAGTTAATGGGCACGGGAAAACAGTAATCATTACTTACCCACTTGCAGTTTTTCAAGGAAAAAACCGTTCCACTTACCCAGTTATTCCATTAATCAAGGTAAATCAGTTTTAATTCAGAATTGAAACTGTTTTCACTTATTCAATTATTTTTCACTACAACACCAATATTCTGGAAAAAAAAATTCGAGTGAGTATGACCAAAATAAATCAAGGGAACAAGTACTGATAGTGTAAAATCAGAACTTAAGTTAAATTTAGATTATAATGGTCATCAGAATATGAATATTTATCAGGATTTATCAATATATTTCAGAACATCTCAGAGACAAGAACTTGCAAAAAAAGAAATTTCATTAATATATTGAGAGAATACATTCATGAAATTTAAAGTACATCAGAACTTTTACAAGATTGTCCTAAGCTGCTAAACCTAACATCAACAGCCTTAGTCCTAGCTCAAGAAGCAGGGCAAGGATGACGATGAAGAAAAATAGGAAGAAGAAAATAAATCATTTCTTCTTCCTAATCTGGACAAACAGAATCGCGAGTCGAATGATTCACTCTTGCTGGCGGAGAGCTTCCAACCTTTCTTCCTCCAATCGCTCCAGATGGCGATGGTAGTCCATGTAGAAGAACAGGAGGTGGGTGAGTACCTCCTGGGGAACTGAGTCCCATATCTCATCAGGAATGGCAGTAACGTGCCATTCCTGCTGTCAGGCTTCACAGCTTAGCTCCATGTTAAATGTTTCATAGTTCAAAAACATATTGTAATTGACCATGGTGTATTTGATATAAAGATTATGAAGGTGAGTTTATGATAAAAGATTTGATGTGAAGGCTGATGTGAAGTGGTTGTTTATATAGGCAAGAGAATGCCAGGAGACGCAAAGAAATTTAATGCTGACAGGTAGAATTAATCCTACCTCGTCTCCCCAGACTTGGAAAGGTAAAACATGGTTTAATGCACACAAGTAGCAAAAAAATTGACTGTGCATGTACGAGTACCACTATCCCTAAATATAGTGACTGTTAATCTTCCACTTCAACATATTCTGGTTTAAACTGAGACTGTTTTTAAATTTTATCCACAAATAAGTCAAGTAAAGAATCAGAATTTAATATCAGAACTTAGACTTATATCAGAACTTAACGGTCATCAGAACATTTCTTAACTCGAAAAATGAATGCCTATATTAGTAAGTCCTCACACAAATTCTGATTTAGATTCTTCAGAACTTAATCATCAGAACATGCAATCAGAACTTGTCCTCAGAATTTGTGCAATGTGACACAGAAACTGTTCATCTAAAATAACATAGATCACCACAGTTATTTTCATCATTCATATGGAGTGTTGAGTGTGTGCATTAAGCTAAATATCAGACAAAGAGTAAAGTCTGATTCACTTCAGTACATCTTAGAAATAAGGCATAACTAAAACTTTACTAAAAACCTGTCATTATTCTGAAACCTACTGTTGAATGAGTTCATGCTGGAGTCCACCTCAACTATTTTGTGCTAATTTTGTGCATCTTTTTAAATTCCATTTTACAGTGGCTTCTCAGTGTAAGTGAGTCACGACTGCTTATCAGAATTTATGCTATTATCAGAGTATTTCTCCAGTAATCATAGAGTGTGAAAAGTCACCAAGAAAATATTTTGCTTTTCTGATGCATATTTACTTAATACCAGCAATGCACTTGGGTCGTTCCTTCCACATTTGTACTCTAGATCTCAAAGGAGTACCTGAATTTTAATCCTTGATTCTTTTTCTTTTTCTTTTGATAAGTGAGGTTTATCAGCACTTAGTACATCCAAACAGATTTACTAGCATCAGAACTCAACAGATGAGAAGCATATTTTAGTTTGTGACTTAGTGATAAGATAGACAAAGTAAACTCAACTAAGCTCAATATCAGAATTTGCTTGTGTCAATGAATTTCCACAAGAATAATTACTTCTAACATGGGATCCCTTGTTTATTGAAGACTACTAGGTCAGCATCTAGCACAGGTATCCTCATAGGATTGAATAGTTACCTAAACAGACATATCACTATCAGAGTTTAGAAAGTTACATCAGACAACAGTCAGTACTTAAGCAAGTTTTCAATTAAGCACAGAATACACAAAGAGAGTAATTTATGTAAATATTGATCATAAAGTCTGATGCATCAGAACAAAACTAAGCAGATTTAGAAAAAGAACCTGAAACCATTCCAAGTTCATTTACCAATCTTGTAAAAGTAGCTTCACACAATGGTTTGGTGAAGATATCTGCTAGTTGTTGATCTGTTGGAACAAAGTGCAATTCCACTGTACCTTCATCCACATGTTCCCTGATGAAGTGGTACCTGATGCTGATGTGCTTTATCATAGAGTGTTGAACTGGATTACCTGTCATAGCAATAGCACTTTGATTATCACAGTAAATAGGGATTTTGAAATATGTTAACCCATAATCCAGTAACTGATTCTTCATCCAAAGAATCTGTGCACAACAGCTTCCTGCAGCAATGTACTCTGCTTCTGCAGTTGATATGGAAATTGACTTTTGTTTCTTCCTAAACCAAGAAACCAATCTGCCTCCAAGAAATTGGCAGCTTCCATTTGTGCTTTTCCTGTCAATTTTGCAACCTGTAAAATCTGCATCTGAGTAACCTATTAGTTTAAAGTCTGATTCTCTAGGATACCATAATCCCAGATCAGCTGTTCCCTAAAGATACTTGAAAATTCTTTTCACAGCTGTTATGTGAGGTTTTCTTGGATCTGCTTGAAATCTTGCACAAAGACAGGTAGCATACATGATATCAGGTCTACTGGCAGTTAGATAGAGTAGAGAGCCAATCATACCTCTGTAATCAGTAATATCTACTGATTTACCAGTATTCTTGTCCAGTTTTGTTGCAGTGGCCATGAGAGTGGATGCACTTGAACAATCTTGCATTCCAAATTTCTTCAGCAAGTTTCTGGTGTACTTAGTTTGACAAATAAAAGTTCCTTCTTCATTCTGCTTGACTTGAAGGCCCAGAAAATAGCTAAGTTCCCCCATCATACTCATCTGATACCTTGATTGCATTAGTTTGGCAAACTTTTTGCAAAGTCTGTCATTTATAGATCCAAAAATGATATCATCAACATAAATCTGGACCAGAAGTAAGTCCTTTCCATGGTTGAGGTAGAACAGTGTTTTGTCTATTGTTCCTCTGTTAAATCCACTTTCCAGAAGAAACTGAGCTAAAGTCTCATACCATGCTCTAGGAGCTTGCTTAAGTCCATAAAGTGCTTTATCAAGCCTGTAGACATAATCTGGATGTTTGGAATCTACAAAGCCTGGAGGTTGTTCAACATATACTTCTTCCTCCAATTCTCCATTGAGAAAAGCACTTTTTACATCCATTTGAAAGACAGTAAACTTTTTGTGAGCAGCATAAGCCAAAAATATCCTTATGGCTTCTAACCTAGCAACTGGTGCAAATGTTTCATCATAATCAATTCCCTCCTGTTGAGAATATCCTTTTGCAACCAACCTTGCCTTATTCCTTTTAATTATGCCATCACTGTCAGTTTTGTTTCTGAATACCCACTTTGTACCAACAACAGATCTATTCTTTGGTCTTGGCACTAGGGTTCAGACTTTGTTTCCTTCAAATTCATTTAACTCTTCTTGCATTGCTTGCACCCAATCAGTATCTTGAAGAGCTTCTTCCACTTTCTTTGGCTCAGTCTGAGAGAGAAAAGAATTTTAAAGACATTCGTTTGAAGTACCTGTTCTAGTTCTGACACCTGCATCAGGATTTCCAATTATCAAATCAGGTGTATGTGATTTAGTCCACTTCCTTGCAGATGGAAGGTTTTCTCTAGAACTGGATGCTCCCCCATGATCCATGCTGTCTTCATTTTCATTTTCTGATGCTCCCCCTGAAACTATGCTCTCTGAGTTGGATTCTTCAGAATTTAGATTTTCAGAACTATCAGAACTTGGCTTATCAGAACTTGACGAATCAGAACTTGAAGAGCCAGATGTATGTTCTGAAGCTTCTTGAAATGTGGTAAGATCTTGAGTATGCTCCCCCTGCATAGATGCATCTTCCTTTGACGTAGTCACCACAGTTTCAATAACATCAGAGTTTAATCCATCAGAGTTTACAGTATCAGGACTTAGACTGTCAGGATTTTCAGTATCAGAATTTGAGTCTTCATTTTCAAATCTCAGCTGATCATGATCAATAAAATCTTCAAGTCCAGTAACCTTCTTGTCATCAAAAGAGACATTGATAGATTCCATGACCACTCTTGTTCTCATATTATAGACTCTGAAGGCTTTTGTGGAAAGTGGATATTCAACAAAGATTCCTTCATCAGCTTTTAGATCAAATTTGGATAGCTGTTCAGGATGAGTCTTGAGAACAAAATACTTGCATCCAAATACATGAAAATACTTCAGATTTGGCTTCTTTTTCTTCACCATCTCATATGGTGTCTTTCCTTCCTTGTTAATGTGTGTTGCATTTTGAGTAAAATAAGCAGTCTGCACAGCTTCAGCCCAGAAATAGGTTGGAAGCTTTGCTTCGTCAAGCATTGTACGTGCAGCTTCAATGAGAGTTCTATTCTTCCTTTCAACAACTCCATTTTGCCGTGGAGTTCCAGGAGCAGAGAATTCCTGCTTAATTCCATGGTTTTTGCAGAACTCTTTCATTATCAAATTCTTGAACTAAATGCCATTATCACTCCTTATTGTCTTCACAGAATCTTTGACCAATTTATCCCGTTATTTGACATGATCAATCAAGATAGATGCAGTTTCACTTTTTGTGTGCAAGAAATACACCCATGTGTATCTGGTGAACTCATCCACTATGACCATAGCATATTTCTTCTTTGCAATAGACATGACATTTACTGGACCAAATAGATCAACATATAGTAGGTGATAAGGCTCAAGAATTGTTGATTCAGTCTTGCTCTTGAATGAGGATTTTCTTTGTTTAGCCTTCTGACAAGAATCATAAAGGCCATCAGGAGCAAATACTGACTTTGGTAGTCCTCTCACAAGATCTTTCTTGACCAACTCATTTATATTGTTGAAATTTAAATGAGAGAGTTTCTTGTGCCAATTCCAGCTTTCTTCAATTGATGCTCTACTCATCAGACAGATTGCAGAACCATCAGTACTTGTTGAAAGCTTAGCTTCATAAATGTTACCACGCCTGTATCCTTTCAGAACAACTTTGCCTTTAGATTTACTCACAACTTCACAGTGTTCTTCAAAGAAATCAACATGATAACCTCTGTCACAGATTTGACTTATACTCAGCAGATTATGTTTAAGTCCTGAGACCAGAGCTACTTGTTTAATGATGACATTCCCAAGATTGATATTGCCATATCCCAATATTTTTCCAATGTTGCCATCTCCATAAGAAACACTTGGGCCAGCTTTCTCCACAAAGTCGGATAGCAGGGCTTTATTTCCAGTCATATGTCCTGAACATCAACTGTCCAGAACTAGGATATTTTTCCTGTTGCCCTGCAATCACAAAGACCACTAATGATTAGTTTTAAGGACCCAGACTTGCTTGGATCCTTTGGCCTTATCAAGTCTGTTAATATTTGCAGCGGATTTAACATCAGAGTTTATGTTAACATTTTTCTTATCAGAATTTACACTATCAGACTTTGAATCAGAATTTACACTAGAAGGAACAATGGAAACTTTCTTTAAAGAAGGTTTTATTTGATAATAATCATAGTACAAACTATGATATTCCTTACAAGTATAAATGGAATGCCATAAACTATCACAATGAAAACAAGGATTTTGTGGCTTATATCTAACAGACTGACTCTTAACTCCTGACTTTGAAGGTAAGGAGTTTATGTTCTTATTCTTCCTGCAAAAAGAAGCCAGATGGTTAGAACTTCCACAGTTATGACACATTTTCCTAGGAGCTTCAGGAACAGGCTTATAATCATTGCTTTTATTCACACCTTCCTTTCCATTCCTATTTTTCCTAGGTGATTTTACCTTGTTTGCATTCTTAACATCTTTCAGCTTATGCTTAAGCTGCTTCTTAGTCATTAAGCCTATGTTTACTTCAGCTGTCTTTTCCTGTTTTAGTTTGTCAGAAGTTAATCCCTCTTTAACTTCTAATTTCTCATTATCAGACTTTACAGTTACAAACTTAACAGGTTTTAAATTTGGCTTTTGCTTAACAATAACAGGCTTAATTTCTACAGTTCCTTTATCATTCTTGTCCTCTCCATAACCTAAGCCCTCTTTCCAGTTTTCACTACTTAGTAAATTTTGAGTTGTTCTGCCAGAGTTAGTCCAAGTCCTGATAATCTCTCTTTCCTTTTCTAACTCAGTTTTTAGAGATTCATTCATTTTTAGCACTTCATCCCTAACATAAAAAACATCATCTCCATCCTTCTGAGTTTGATGGAACATAACTAACTCTTTTTCTAAGAAATCATTTCTTTTCTTAAAAGCAAGATTTTCAGAAGTTAATCTTTCACATGTTAAAGTTTGATCTCTATAACTAACAAACATGGTTTTAAGATATCTTCTCAACTCATTAATATCATCAGTATGAAAAGCATAAGTAGTCTGAGGTACCTTTGATTCAGCAGCTTCAGAACTGCTTTCAGCACTTGCTTTATCAGCATTTGCCATCAAAGCATAATTCTCCTCACTTTCAGAGTCTGAGGTGTCTGTCCAGCTTTTCTTCTTTGTGATAAGAGCCTTGCCTTTGTCACCCTTCACTTTCTTGTAATTAGGAGATATGTGGCCTTTCTCACCACAGTTATAGCATTTGACATTGGTATAATCTCCTCTATCAGACTTTCCTCCTCTACCCTCAGATCTTCTGAAATTCTTCTTATCAGAACTTGTGCCTTTCCTGGAAAACTTCTTTCCCTTCCTGAACTTCCTGTATGCAATCTTTGTGATCCCTTTCACCATAAGAGCACACAGCTTCATCATCTCCTCATCAGCATCAGTCTCAGGCAAGCTTTCAGAATCTGAGTCATCATCACTTTCAAAACTTGATGACTCAGTATCAGAATTTGTGAAAAGAGCTTTACCCTTGTCTTTCCTTGAGGTAGCTGCCTTGGGGGAGTCTTCTTCAGCCTTAAGAGCAACTGTCCTTGACTTTCCTCCTTTCCTCTTGCTTCTTTGTTCCATCTCAAGTTCATGAGTCTTGGGCATTCCATAAATTTCATCAAGAGTTGTTTCATCAAGATTGTAGTTATCTCTTATTGTTGCCTTCAAATCCCAGCATTCAGGAAGAGCTAACAGGAATTTAAGGTTTGAATCTTCAAGATCATACTCCTTATTAACCAATGACAAATCATTCAAGAGTTTGACAAATCTATCATATAAATCAGTCAATGACTCATTAGCCTTTGAGTCAAAGTGTTCATACTCTTGAGTGAGTATTGTCTTCCTGTTCTTCTTAATTGTATAAGTTCCCTGACACCTTGTTTCCAGAGCATCCCATATCTCTTTTGCAGTCTTGCAGTTAATTACCCTGTTTGACATTACATTATCAATGGCACTATGCACTAAGTGTCTTACCTTAGCATCCTTAGCAATTGATGCGATATCTTCAGCAGTATAATCACTTTTCTCCTTTGGTACAGTCTTTGCTGCTTCACCTGCAACTGCAACAGCGAGCTTGGTTGGTTTGTGAGGTCCTTCCTTGATTTTATCAAGATATTCTGGATCTGTAGCTTCCAGAAACATGGTCATCCTCACCTTCCATATGGCATATTCAGATGGTCTCAGTATGGGAACTCTGATGGTCTCATACCGACTTTGAATTTGTGTCTTTGGAGGTTCTTCAGTTTTGGTAGGCTTAGTTGGAGTTTATGTGTCAGACATGATTGTGTTTGGATCTTAAACTGTATGTGCGTTAACATATAGGCTTTGATACCACTTGTTAGGTCACACACTGTAGAGGGGGTGAATACAGTGTAAAGTACAATCAAATCGAACTCTAATAACTCAAGTAACAGAAAACAAACTTTATTGAAACAATGAATTCTGTTACAGTATGAAACTGTTACCTCTCAGTGATGAACAAATATCACGAGAGCTGCTAGAGTTATATTGAATAATCTTCTCGAATATGATAACACTTATAGTGTAAACCCTATGTCTGTGTTTATATACTACACAGTTACAAGATAATCACTAACTGATATGGAATATAATTCTGCTTCCTAAAATATATCAATCATATATCTTTTCTTCCAAGCATTCTATTCTTCATAGAACTCCTTCTTCATGCATATCTCTTCTTATGCTTATCTCGATCTTCTTTCCTTTAATCAACTGCTGTCCTTATCTGTTTTGCATTTGGACTTAATTACTTTTAATTGTTAGATATATTTGATAATGTCATGGCTAATATGATTTATGTTTAGTTTTCAGATCTTACTTAAACAGGATAAATCAGTATTTACTGAAAGTCAGGACTTAAGGATATCAGTATTTATATTATCAGGAGATAATCATCAGAAGATGGATATCGAACTTAAGTGTTGAAGGACGTTCAGATAAGGACAGTAGCTGATTAAGGAAAGAAGATCGGAAGCTCCTAAATCTATGATCCAAGATTTTTATCAAACATCTTGCAATAAGAGTACACATTGAAAGTAGATATTGTAACTGTAAAATGACTTTCATAGCTTGATGTGTTGGCTGACCCTTGTTTCTGGTTCATCACCTTCAAAACTTCATGCACTAGATTGCTAACCAGTTCCAAATTAGCTTTATCACCTCATCTGTTGTCACTTTGTATCATTCCGTCAAATGGATTTTCCTGAAAATTTTCTTCCATTGAGCTGCTGACATTTGCAACATATTTTCCTTTCTTTTCCCCTTTAGATCTGAGTTCTGTAAACCATTCTGGATACCCATGAACCTTGAAATAATCATCTACTGTATGTCCATTCATTTTACAGTAATCACACCATTTCTTGTTTTTATCCTCTTTAGTTTCTCTCCTGTGATAATATCCACCACTACCACGTCTATAACCTCCTTTTTAATGAAGACCAGAAGCGTGTTGATATTGCGTGTAATTTTGTTTGGTAGCAGCCAGGGTACCACCTCAGCTCCAGGTTGAAACATTCCACCAATTTCTTTTTGCTTTTCAACTTGCAAAACCATATGATATGTCTTATTAACATTTGGCAAATGGTCTATTCCAATAATATTTTGTTTCATAGTGTCATATCCGCTATTTATTCCCATGAGAACGTCAATCACCTTGTTTTTCTCATCCATATCCATCATATTCTTTAATATCCCAAATTTGCATTTCCCCAGAGCTTCATAAGTACATTCAGGAAATGGTTCAATAATGCTAATTTTGTCCCAATATCCCTTTAACTTTCCGTAATATTCAGACATCGTCAAGTTATTCAAGTTTAAATCACTCAGCTCCTTCTTACGTAAATAAAGTTCTGGAGCATTAGACTGACCATACATGTCACTTAATTATTCCCAAAATTCTTTAGCAGAGTTCACCAATAACATTTGCTCAGCTATACCGGGAATAACAGTAGCGGATAACCAACATCTAAGCATATAATCATTCTTAATCCATTTATCATAATCAGCAGAAGTAGCAATAGGTTTCACGATCTTACCATCCAAGAAGCCAAGTTTGTTTTTTGTCCCTAGAGCCAACTTCACGCTTCTGCTCTAGTTGTTGTAGTTCTTGACATTAAGAATGATGGTTCCCAACGGAGCATTAAAATTTTCTAAACTCCCTAAATAATACAAATCTTTATACGGAATCACCATTGCCTTCTCACCTTTTTGACCAGCCATACAATTTGTGTTTAGATGGGAGATAACAAATTTAAAACTCCAAATCATGATGTCGGCTCTGATACCATATGAAACATCAGACTTAGTTTATCAAAATGAACCTCTTAGATTATATTATTTATATTCTTATATTATCAAAGTAAGCATCATCATTTACAGTTTTTAAAAAATCTTGGAGGCGGCTACAAATTACTTGGGTTCTCAACCCTAAAGATTGACATCTTATCACATATATACTGATATATACAATATGATAAATAAGGAAATAAACTAACAACCTAAAACTAGTTATACAATCTGTTAAAAGAACTCTTAAATATGGCAACTACAATCACTGACTAAAACAAATTACAATAAAATAATTCTATATTTCTGAATAAAGTGTTTAATATTTTCTACTGCCTCAAGTTTTAAGAAGTCATCGACATGTTCGTTGTCTTAGGTTCAGGGTTTTGACAAAAGCATTGGTCGTTAATAATCCTTGTTAGATTTTAAAAGAAAAAACCGCCAAACCCCTCCCATAAAAAATCTCGCCGTTCCAAATGGTATAAAATCTAAATTTCATATTTGATACTTGTAAAATAATTTTTTTTCTTTACTAAGCATTGTACTCCCCCTACTTGACAGTTTAACACATAAAATTCTATCAAATGTCAAAATTTATAAAAAAACTAATTTATCAGGTA